>NC_139992.1:55688341-55906405 GCF_964263955.1 Coregonus lavaretus | reverse complement strand
AAGTATTACATGAAGGTAATGCTACTATCACAAGAAAGTAATTTGTGCATACAATATACAGATTTCAATGGATATATACAGTGCATTCTGAAAATATTTAGAGCCCTTTACTTATTCCAAAAAGCAGACATTGGGACTATAGGTGCTCTGGTCTTTTTGGTTGTATATGTCTGAAATTGAGGGACCTTACAGATAATTGTATGTGTGGGGTACAGAGATGACGTAGTCATTCAAAAATCGTGTTAAACACTATTATTGCACACAGAGTGAGTCCATGTAATTCATGTGACTTGTTAAGCACGTTTTTACTCCTGAACTTGTTTAGGCTTGCCATAACAAAGGGGTTGAATACTTATTGACTCAAGACATTTCAGCTTTTCATTATTTAATTAATTTGTAAAAATAAAACATGATTCCACTTTGACATCATGGCCAGTGTGTAGGCCAGTGACCAAAACATCTAAATGGAATCCATTTTAAATTCAGGCTGTAACACAACAAAATGTGGAAAAAGTCAAGGGGAGTGAATACTTTCTGAAGGTACTGTATGTTTTCTACTTGGGTAGGACAAAATGTCAAGGTAGAACATTTATACCGCACCGGAAACCTAGATTTAGGGTTGTATTGGATAGGGCCCTTCCTCATCCTCACCACTATAAGAGCAGTAAATTAGAATAGTATATCAGAATTCACACAATTCACACACAGGCATGAATATTCAGTTGTATGTTTTGTGTGGCACATCAGCATTTAATGTAAGGTCATCAACATTCTCATCAACATTCTCTCCTAGCGGGACAAGCAGCATAAAGAACACACTCACTCACGCACACACACAGTGATACAGCAATCTGTATCTGTAGTGATGGGGGACACAGAGGCCAGACGCCACATGAAAGGCTCTGATATGACTGTCTTCTGTCTCCTCTCCACTGATTTTTTTTTCTCTCTCTCTCGCTCTCTCTCTCTCTCTCTCTCTACAGTATTATAACAACTTTGGTGACATAATTAAGGAGACTCTGAGCAGAACGCGGCAAATGGATAAGATAGAGAGTGCTCGCACGTTGGTGCTCTGTCTGCAACAGGTACTGTGGGTTGGCCGGGGTTGTCCTCCCTCTACCCCTTCACCTCCTTTTTTTTTTACCTCATGTTTCACCCTTCCCTTTACACTCCATGGCGCATTCCAACTAAATTCTTTAGGGGTACATCAGTTTTAGTATTGCAGATAGATTGTGGCTTCTATCAATGTAATTGTCTGCATCATTTCAAATCTCCCATATATATTTTTTTGTTTATATATACAGTACATTCGGAAAGTATACAGACCCCTTGACTTTTTCCACATTTTGTTACATTAGCCTTATTCTAAAATTGATTAGGAAGAGTCTTGGTGGTTCCAAACTTCTTCCATTTAAGAATGATGGAGGTCACTGTGTTCTTGGGGACCGTCAATGCTGCAGAAATGTTTTGATACCCTTCCCCAGAACTGCGCCTCGACACAATCCTATCTCTGAGCTCTACGGACAATTCCTTTGACCTCATGGCTTGGTTTTTGCTCTGACATGTACTGTCAACTGTGGGACCTTATATAGACACGTGTGCCTTTCAAAATCATGTCCAATCAATTTAATTTACCATGTTTAACAAAAGTTCTGAACCTTTCAATTCTCATAGTTTCTAATGATTGTAAATTAAAGATAAACATTTTTGCTAAGAGTATTATTATATTATTGATTGATTTGACTATGACTTTTCAAATCACCCAGCAGTGCTATTTGCAGAGTTAGCTCCATGTAAATGTTGCAATTCTTCAGCCGTTCCTGAACCGGCGACCAAAAACAAGCTACATATGGACAGTACCAAAACAAATGATCAGATCAAATTAAATCACATTTTATTTGCCACATGCGCCGAATACAACAGGTGTAGACATTACAGTGAAATGCTTACTTACAAGCCCTTAACCAACAATGCATTTTTTATTTTTTTTATTTTTTAAAAGAATAAAAGCAAATAACTAAAGAGCAGCAGTAAAATAACAGTAGGAAGGCTATATACAGGGGGGTACCGGTGCAGAGTCAATGTGCGGGGGCACCGGCTAGTCGAAGTAATTGAGGTAATATGTACATGTGGGTAGAGTTAAAGTGACTATGCATAAATAATTAACAGAGTGGCAGCGGTGTAAAAGAAGGGGATGGGGTGGGGGTGGGGGGGCAGTGCAAATAGTTTGGGTAGCCATGATTAGCTGTTCAGGAGTCTTATGGCTTGGGGGTAGAAGCTGTTGAGAAGCCTTTTGGACCTAGACCCTCTGGTACTGCATGCCGTGCAGTAGCAGAGGGAACAGTCTATGACTAGGGTGGCTGGAGTATTTGACAATTTTGAGGGCCTTCCTCTGACACCGCCTGGTATAGAGGTCCTGGATGGAAGGAAGCTTGGCCCCAGTGATGTACTGGGCCGTACGCACTACCCTCTATAGTGCCTTGCGATCGGAGGCCGAGTAGTTGCCATACAAGGCGGTGATGCAACCAGTCAGGATGCTCTCGATGGTGCAGCTGTATAACTTTTTGAGGATCTGAGGACCCATGCCAAATCTTTTCAGTCTCCTGAGGGGGAATAGGCTTTGTCGTGCCCTCATCACGACTGTCTTGGTGTGTTTGGACCATGATAGTTCGTTGGTGATGTGGACACCAAGGAACTTGAAGTTCTCAACCTGTTCCACTACAGCCCTGTTGATGAGAATGGGGGTGTGCTCAGTCCTCTTTTTTTTCCTGTAGTCCACAATCATCTCCTTTGTCTTGATCACGTTGAGGTAGAGGTTGTTATCCTGGCACCACACGGACAGGTCTCTGACCTCCTCCCTATAGGCTGTCTCATCGTTGTTGGTGATCAGGCCTACCACTGTTGTGTCGTCAGCAAACTTAATGATGGTGTTGGAGTCATGCCTGGCCATGCAGTCATGGGTGAACAAGGAGTACAGGAGGGGACTGAGCACGCACCCCTGAGGGGCCCCGTGTTGAGGATCAGCGTGGCAGATGTGTTGTTACCTACCCTTACCACCTGGGGGCGGCCCGTCAGGAAGTCCAGGATCCAGTTGCAGTGGGAGGTGTTTAGTCCCAGGATCCTTAGCTTATTGATGAGCTTTGAGGGCACTATGGTGTTGAACGCTGAGCTGTAGTCAATGAATAGCATTCTCACGTAGGTGTTCCTCTTGTCCAGGTGGGAAAGGGCAGTGTGGAGTGCAATAGAGATTGCATCATCTGTGGATCTGTTGGGGCGGTATGCAAATTGGAGTGGGTCTAGGGTTTCTGGGATAGTGGTGTTGATGTGAGCCATGACCAGCCTTTCAAAGCACTTCATCGCTACAGACGTGAGTGCTACGGGTCGGTAGTCATTTAGGCAGGTTATCTTAGTGTCCTTGGGCACAGGGACTATGGTGGTCTGCTTGAAACATGTTGGTATTACAGACTCAGTCAGGGACATGTTGAAAATGTCAGTGAAGACACTTGCCAGTTGGTCAGCACATGCTCGGAGTACACGTCCTGGTAATCCATCTGGCCCTGCGGCCTTGTGAATGTTGACCTGCTTAAAAGTCTTACTGACATTGGCTACGGAGAGCGTGATCACATAGTCATCCGGAACAGCTGGTGCTCTCATGCATGCTTCAGTGTTGCTTGCCTCGAAGCGAGCATAGAAGTGATTTAGCTCATCTGGTAGGCTTGTGTCACTGGGCAGCTCGTGGCTGTGCTTCCCTTTGTAGTCTGTAATAGTTTTCGAGCCCTGCCACATCCGAAGAGTGTCAGAGCCGGTGTAGTACGATTCAATGTTAGTCCGGTATTGACTCTTTGCCTGTTTGATGGTTCGTCGGAGGGCATAGCGGGATTTCTTATAAGCGTCCGGGTTAGAGTCCCACTCCTTGAAAGCGGCAGCTCTACCCTTTAGCTCAGTGAGGATGTTGCCTGTAATCCATGGCTTCTGGTTGGGGTATGTATGTACGGTCACTGTGGGGACGACATCATCGATGCACTTATTGATGAAGCCAGTGACTGATGTGGTGTACTCCTCAATGCTATCTGAAGAATCCCGGAACATATTCCAGTCTGTGCTAGCAAAACAGTCCTGTAGCTTAGCATTTGCTTCATCTGACCACTTTTTTATTAACCGAGTCACTGGTGCTTCCTGCTTAGTTTTTGCTTATAAGCACTAATCAGGAGGATAGAGTTATGGTCAGATTTGCCAAATGGAGGGCGAGGGAGAGCTTTGAATGCGTTTCTGTGTGTGGAGTAAATGTGGTCTAGAGGTTTTTTTTCCCTCAGGTTGCACATTTAACATGCTGGTAGAAATTAGGTAGAAAGGATTTAAGTTTCCCTGCATTAAAGTCCCCGGCCACTAGGAGTGCTGCCTCTGGATGAGCGTTTTCCTGTTTACTTATGGCCTTATACAGCTAATTGAGTGCAATCTTAATGCCAGCATCGGTTTGTGGTGGTAGATAGACAGCTATGAAAAATATAGATGAAAAGTCTCTTGGTAAATAGTGTGGTCTACAGCTTATCATGAGATACTCTACCTCAGGCGAGCAATACCTCGAGACTTCCTTAGTATTGGATTTTGTGCACCAGCTGTTGTTTACAAATATACACAGACCGCCACCCCTTGTCTTACCGGAGTCAGCCTTTCTATCCTGCCGATGTAGCGTATATCCCGTCAGCTGTATGTTGTCCATGTCGTCGTTTAGCCACGACTCGGTGAAACATAAGATATTACAGTTTTTAATGTCCCGTTGGTAGGATAATCGTAATCGTAGGTTGTCCAATTTGTTTTCAAGTGATTGAACATTGGCTAATAGGATTGATGGAAGAGGCAGTTTACTCGCTCGCCGTCGGATCCTTACAAGGCACCCTGACCTATGTCCACGATATCTCTGTCTCTTTCTCATGCGAATGACGGGGATTTGGGCCTTGTCGGGTGTCTGTAGGATATCCTTCGCGTCCGACTCGTTGAAGAAAAAATCTTCGTCCAATACGAGGTCCTGATATCCAGAAGCTCTTTTTGGTCATAAGAGACGGTGGCAGAAACATTATATACAGAAAAAATTACAAATAACGCGAAAAAACACACATAATAATACAATTGGTTAGAGGGCTGTAAAACGGCAGCCATCTTCTCCGGCGCCATTATATCTAATGATTCTGTCTCTTCGCAGCAAAATCTTCAGAGCTGGTATGGTTATATCCAACATTCCATTGGTTGCAAGAATTTTGTATAATAATTTTTAATAGAAAAAGTATACGTTTTGTATCCGGCATCAGTTTTGTGTGCCATGGAATCGGTACATAAAAAATCTCTTCCCAATTATTTTGCAATCTGTAGGGCACAGCTGTCAATTTTGTGGTCCTTAAATTAAACTGGTATACTTTTTTACTTATCACAATTTTCTTTGCAGGGCCAACAGACAAGTTCCTTACTTTCTCCCCCTTCCACTTGCTTGCCTCTTCCATTTTTGCGGTAATGCTGCAATTAGTTGGTTGTAATTTTGGATAGAGCAGACATTTCCATATATTTTTGTTAGCTACATGTATGACGTAACTCCACCAGTCCTATTTATATAATTTACAAAGATTATACGTTTTTTTTGTTTTGTTTGTTTTTATATACAGTACCAGTCAAAAGTTTGGACACACCTACTCATTCAAGGGTTTTTCTTTATTTTTACTATTTTCTACATTGTAGAATAATAGTGAAGACATCGAAACTATGAAATAACACATATGGAGTCATGTAGTAACCAAAAAAGTGTTAAACAAATCAGAATATATTTGAGATTCTTCAAATAGCCACCCTTTGCCTTGATGACAGCTTTGCACACTCTTGGCATTCCAGCTTCACCTGGAATGCTTTTCCAACAGTCTTGAAGGAGTTCCCACATATGCTGAGCACTTGTTGGCTGTTTTTCCTTCACTCTCCAGTCCGACTCATCCCAAACCGTCTCAATTTGGTTGAGGTTGGGGGATTGTGGAGGCCAGGTCATCTGATGCAGCACTCCATCACTCTCCTTCTTGGTCAAATAGCCCTTACACAGCCTGGAGGTGTGTTGGGTCATTGTCCTGTTGAAAAACAAATGATAGTCCCACTAAACCCAAACCAGATGGGATGCCGTATCACTGCAGAATGCTGTGATAGCCATGCTGGTTAAGTGTGCCTTGAATTCTAAATAAATCACAGACAGTGTCACCAGCAAAGCACACCCACACCATAACACCTCCTCCTCCATGCTTTACGGTGGGAAATACACATGCAGAGATCATCCGTTCACCCACACGCGTCTCTCAAAGACACGGCAGTTGGAACCAAAAATCTCCAATTAGGACTCCAGACCAAAGGACAGATTTCCACCGGTCTAATGTCCATTGCTCGTGTTTCTTGGCCCAGCAAGTCTCTTCTTCTTATTGGTGTCCTTTAGTAGTTGTTCCTTTGCAGCAATTCGACCATGACGGCCTGATTCACACAGTCTCCTCTGAACAGTTGATGTTGAGATGTGTCTGTTACTTGAACTCTGTGAAGCATTTATTTGGGCTGAGGCTGGTAACTCTAATGAACTTATCCTCTGCAGCAGAGGTAACTCTGGGTCTTCCTTTCCTGTTGCGGTCCCCATGACAGCCAGCTTTTGCCATAATATGGACTTGGTCTTTTACCAAATAGGGCTATCTTCTGTCTAACAAGGCACATCTGTTAATTGAAATGCATTCCAGGTGACTACCTCATGAAGCTGGTTAAGAGAATGCCAAGAGTGTGCAAAGCTGTCATCAAGGCAAAGGTGGCTATTTGAAGATTCTCAAATATAAAATATATTTTGATTTGTTTAATACTTTTTTGGTTACTACATGATTCCATGTGTGTTATGTCATAGTTTTGATGTCTTCACTATTATTCTACAATGTAAAAAATAGTAAAAAATAAAGAAAAACCCTTGAATGAGTAGGTGTGTCCAAACCTTTGACTAGTACTGTATATTTTTATATATTTGAGTTTAACCATAATATTTGTTATAATATTTGTTCTGTCTTTTCTGGTGGATTAAGCTGAAATAGCAACCAACTTTCTATTGGTTGTTTTAAAAATAGCGATATTTTCAAATAACCGAAAGTGAGAGGTTGTAATCTGAATAAAGGGAAAAAGGCCATTCTTGAACACTGGGTTAGCCATTCTTACTAATATGCTAGGGAATTTAAGTATAGCTTTTGTATGACTGAAGCCTTTAGTGATAGGTCTAATGCTTTAATATTTAATCATTTCTGCCCTACGAATTCATATTCATTATATAAATAGACACGTTTAATTTTGTCTGGCTTGCCGTTCCAAATAAAATTGAATATTTGTTGCTCATATAAGCAAATAGGTAAACTGGGATATGACTAAAGAGTTAATCAGGGTGATTTTTCCACAAATAGACAGGTGTTGTCCTTTCCCTGGTAGCAAGGTCTTATCTATGTTTGCTAACTTTCTTTTAAAATGTATTGTAGTTAGATTATTTATTCATTTCGCGTTATGAATACAGACTATGTCCGCTTCACCGTCAGACCATTTTATTGGTAAACTACACGGTAATGGAAAAGTTGTATTTTTTAGTGATCCAATATGCAATTAAGTACGCTTATCATAATTTGGTTGTAATCCTTTAAGGTTAGAATAATTATGATGTTTTGCATCTTCCTCAAATTAAATCCACTGGGAGAAGGATGTTTTGCATACATTTGAAATCTGTATCCAAAAGAATTATTGAGAAATAATTAAAGTAGGGAAATGTGTGACATTTTGGCATTACCCAGGCCTCCAGGTTTTAGATATTCACGTTTATATTTGTTATTATCCATAAATTGTATTCTTCACATGGTAAAGTTATAAATGACACCAATACAGACTAATTGTAGAGGCCTGGGTAAGGCCACAATTTCACAACTTCACAGATTTCAAATATATGCCAAACATCCTTACCATAAAGGACCTTTTTATGGATTTAATTTCAGGAAGATCCAAAACATCATAATTATGATAATTAACTAATTATGGCACACACACACACACACACACACTGACAGAGCCTAGAAGCCTTGCTACACCTCACAGACACATAGCCATCCTCCCTTCACTGTGGAATATTCCAGCCTCACCATTTTCTGAATAGCTAATGGTAGATCCCACAGAGGAGGGAGGAGTGGCTTGAAGGGGATGCACTCATTGCTGTTTTTTGGCCTCTCACTCAGCTCTGCAGTATATGGGTATGTGTTGTCCTTTAGTTGGCTAATGGATGGCAAATATCATTCAGGTCTAAATGAGAGAGAGAGCTGAGTTTGATTTGAATTGAGCTGATTGGATTTTAGTTGGATTTGATTTAACTGAGCTTATCTGAACTGAACTAAATTGAGTAAAGTACACTTTAGAGTTGAGTTAGATTCAGCTGATATGAATTGAACGAAACTGTGACCAAGTTGATCAGTGATGTCTCTGTCACTTTTGCTTCAGTTGTTCCTGCGTCTGAAGCAGGAGCAGGACAGTGGAGTCACATGTAGCTCAGGTGTCCAAACATTCAGCAGCATCAAGGAGCTGGCCAGACGTTTCTCTCTCACATTCGGCTGGGACCAGACCAAGTCCAGAGAGTCCCTTGCTATGATCCATAGGTAGGTAAACACTACCTCATAACCTGGTATACATACACACACACACACTCACGTCCCGTTAATGTTATTCATCATGGTTTCCGAGGCCTCATTTCACCACACTTCAACCAGTACTATGAGCATTTGTTTAAAATAATACTAATGTTACTTATACTCATAATAATTATACTAATAATAACATTTTTAGAGCACATTTCCTACGCTCAATGCGCTCATATGTCATTCATTCACCTTTCCTCTCTGTGTGTGTGTGTGTGTGTGTGTGTGTGTGTAGGGATGGTATAGAGTTTGTTTTTCAGGGCTTTGTCCAGAGAGCAGAGAAGCCCTCACCTCCCTACCTCTCCTACCTCACCATCCTCAGCGAGTTCTCCAGCAAGCTCCTCAGACCAGACAAGAAGATTGTGTAAGTATACAGTTAAAAAAGTGTAGTCAAAAAAGTGCAGTCAAAAAAGTGATTTTATATACACAGTACCAGTCAAAAGTTTGGACACCTACTCATTCCAGGGTTTTAATTTTGTACTATTTTCTACATTGTAGAATAATAGTGAAGACATCAAAACTATGAAATAACACATATGGAATCATGTAGTAACCCAAAAAGTGTTAAACAAATAAAAATATTTTATATTTGAGATTCTTCAAATAGCCACCCTTTGCCTTGATGACAGCTTTGCACAATCTTGGAATTCTCTCAACCAGCTTCACCTGGAATGCTTTTCCAACAATCTTGAAGGAGTTCCCACATATGCTGAGCACTTGTTGGCTGTTTTCCTTCACTCTGCGGTCTGACTCATCCCAAACCATCTCTATTGGGTTGAGGTCGTGGGATTGAGGAGGCCAGGTCATCTGATGCAGCACTCCATCACTCTCCTTCTTGGTAGAATAGCCCTTACACAGCCTGGAGGTGTGTTGTGTCATTGTCCTGTTGAAAAACAAATGATAGTCCCACTAAGCCCAAACCAGATGGGATGGCGTATCACTGCATAATGCTGTGGTAGCCATGCTGGTTAAGTGTGCCTTGAATTCTAAATAAATCACAGACAGTGTCACCAGCAAAGCACCCCCACACCATAACACCTCCTCCTCCATGCTTTACGGTGGGAAATACACATGCGGAGATCATCCGTTCACCCACACCGCGTCTCACAAAGCCACAGCGGTTGTAACCAAAAAATCTCCAATTTGGACTCCAGACCAAAGGACACTTTTCCACCGGTCTAATGTCCATTGCTCGTGTTTCTTGGCCCAAGCAAGTCTCTTCTTCTTATTGGTGTCCTTTAGTAGTGGTTTCGTTGCATCAATTTCACCATGAAGGCCTGATGCTCTGAAAAGTTGATGTTGAGATGTCTGTTACTTGAACTCTGTGAAGCATTTATTTGGGCTGCAGTTTCTGAGGCTGGCAACTCTAATGAACTTATCCTCTGCAGCAGAGGTAACTCTGGGTCTTCCTTTCCTGTGGTGGTCCTCATGAGAGCCAGTTTCATCATAGCGCTTGATGGTTTTTGCAACTGCACTTGAAGAAACTTTCAAAGTTCTTGACATTTTCCAGATTGACTGACCTTCATGTCTGAAAGCAATGATGGACTGTTGTTTCTCTTTGCTTATTTGAGCTGTTCTTGCCATAATATGGACTTGGTATTTTACCAAATAGGGCTATCTTCTGTCTAACAAGGCACATCTGTTAATTGAAATGCATTCCAGGTGACTACCTCATGAAGCTGGTTAAGAGAATGCCAAGAGTGTGCAAAGCTGTCATCAAGGCAAAGGATGGCTATTTGAAGAATCTCAAATATAAAATATATTTTGATTTGTTTAACACTTTTTTGGTTACTACATGATTCTATATGTATTATTTCATAGATTATGTCTTCACTATTATTCTACAATGTAGAATATTGTAAAAATAAAGAAAAACCCTTGAATGAGTAGGTGTGTCCAAACTTTTGACTGGTACTGTATATTTCCACACTGAGGTTGGAATAATACTGTGAAATTGTGAAAATTATGATAATGCCCTTTTAGTGTAAGAGCGGTTTTAAAAGACTGCCTGAAATTTCAGCCTATTTTGTTGGGATGGAGTTTTGGCCTGCCTGGTGACATCACCAGGTGGTAAATTAGTTAATAGATCAATATGAAAGAGAGTTTCAAACATCTCTGCCAATCAGACCACTCCCAGACAGTCCTAGCAAAAGTCTTGCTTGAGAAATTGCTCTTTGCTAAGAAGCTATTGTTTCTTTTTGACCATATTAATTGAAAACAATCACAGTAAGGTACTTAATAGTTACCAGAAATTATTTAATATTGAGATAAAAATGGCTGCATTGGACCTTTTTAAAGACTGTGTGTGTGTGTTAGTGGACTAGCTTAAACCTGTCCCTCTCTCCCTCCAGTTACTCCTACCTACAGAGGTACGTAAGTGAACAGACCATCAGTAACAGAGAAGAGTGTTGGCTGCCACTCATCTATTACCGAGCCTCCTTATTGGCTACTGGGGCTGAGGGGGAGGATGCTGTGTCCTTCATCAGCTCTGATACGCTAAAGCAGCCGTCTCCAGCCAATCGCTCACGCTCTCCCTCTGTCAGACACAGCCCTACTGCTGACGGTAGGTACTTTGATATCATCAGACAGGGACCATCTGATCATGATACCCACCATGACATGACTTCAATGATTGATTGCGCTTTGTATAGGACTTATTCTTGCATATTTCGTTTTCAGAGTGCCATAAAAGGCTGGCAAGATCGTTATGCTCACAGAACGTATTCGATTGAGCTGACTGATAGGGAAATGTATATTGTCTTTGATAGGAGACATGAGGTCCCCGTCTGCTCTCACCTCTACTGACACCAAAGTAAGGAGGCCCCATAAAGCCAGCAGCAGCACAAGGTAGCAACCCTAACACTAATCCCAGCCCTAACTGTAACCCTGAATTAAGTGGAATGGAGATGGAACTAATCCCAACTCTGGCCAAGTTTTTGCTCCTTTGAAATACTTATTTCATCCTGTTTTACCTTGAAGTAAAGATGGAAACACTGTCTTCACTCATTCAATCACGTACAGATCAGTGATTGCTTCCCCAGGAAGGGATGCATTTAAAAAAATATATTCAAGCAGGGCTCACTGTCTCTAACCATAGAGTATAATTGTTCTATTAATTATATTTCTGTCTTTGACCCTGTCTGTCTCAGCCCAGAGGACAGGAAGCCAGAGGTTGAGCTTGGTCTCATCGTCAGGGAACCCCCGCCGACCATAGTGATATCAGAGGAGCCGTCCCACGCTAATGAGGAATTGGATGTGGACACCGTGGAGGTTGCCCTGTGAACTGGAAGATGGATCAAATAAAATAATATTTGTCACATGCTTCGTAGACTAACAGTGAAATGCTTACTGGCCCTTCCCATCAATTCAGAGAGAAAGAAAATTGCGAAATAATAGAAAAGTTAACACGTAATAATAAATACACAATGAGTAACGATAACTTGGGGTACCAGTACCGAGTCGATGTGCAGGGGTACAAAGTAATTGAGGTAGATATGTACATATAACCAGGAATAAAGTGACTAGGCAACATGATAGGTAGAACAGTAGCAGCATCGTATGTGATGAGTATATGAAAATGGATGGAAGGCAAAGAAGGACTTCATATGTGTAAGCAATATGACAAAAATTATCACCTTGCCTATCAAAAAGGAAGTGGATGTAGTACCATATTGCTTATAACTCCAATACCTATTGATATCTACACAGGTGGCTAGGGGTCGTGTCTGGAGAGGGATGGAATAGAGGGCTGGACATCTGAAGGGAGTAGAGAAACACCCTTGTACGCATTTTAGTTATCGAAAGGGACAATAGTATTGCGTCCTCTCCTTCATTTGCACTGATTTGAAAGATAAAAAAATAGGATGGGTGAAAGTAATATGGTGGATGCCTACCCGTATGCTTTCCCCCGTCCAGATCCAGATGTAGGAAAGGAGACAAGACATGCAAGCCGCTTTAGTCTATTGAGACAGTTGTCGTCCATATCAATAGTCATCATTGTATTTCCAGAATGCATGACATGGTTGGAGTATTTTTCTGTAACCTTATTTAAACCAACTCTCAAAATACAAGTGGCTCTTTGAAAGTTTTTTTTTTTTTTTACCAGCCCATGTGGACAAAATCATTTGACGGTCTTCCTTAGAGAAGATGCTGTACCAATGGTAGGTTAAGACTTTACTTACACTGGGTATACCTCTGTATTTTCCTGGAATCAATGATGTGGTGCATTATGGATATAAGCTCTTTTTATTTGTATTGAAAGTATTGAAACCAATGTATCTGCTGGTGCTGTTATATTTGACCCATAATTGGGCTTCGCTCTTGGGAAAAGTACGTCTAGAGACTAAAGAATGATAAAAATTGCTCTCTCAAGCTTGAAAGAATAAGTACCAAGTACAAAGCACGACTCAATTGTTTATATCAACAGCTTTTAGGAAAGCTAATGGGCTCGTTTTTACATAAACACTAAAAAAGTATGTTAATGAAAATACATGTTAACTTGAAAATCCTCAACTTAAATAGTAGCAATGCTATTTTGGTGCCAACGTATTCATTTTGATTGTAAAATAAGCATATGGTGTGTGTATTGTATAAGGGGTTAGGGTTCTAAGGTTATATAGACAATGATTATCAATGAGTCAGGTTGTTGTAGCAGTATTGTACAATATTGAACTGCAGATGTGTCCTAGCCAGTAATGATTGTGTTATGGCTTAGCTAATGTAGGTGAGATCTGTCTAAGTAGGATTGTTATTGATGACAAACTCACCACTGTTCATTTGTTGTTCTAATGGAAATGTGTGTGGTCATAGTAACTGATCAGACCTGTTTTAATTGACTTTTGTGTCATTGGAAATACCATAATCAACCTATAAACATTTGTTTACCACTCAACTTTGAACTGTTCCTTCCATCAAATATTACTCGCATTCAATTTTCTCTTGCTTCTTTCTATGAAGAAATGCCACAATATTATCTTTTTAATTCTTTATTTGAACAAAACATACATTTAACTTCCTGTATGAAAGTACATTGTTATAAAGTACTTTGTCAGATAGAAAAAAAATATTTTGTTTAAAACATCTGACCAACTATTATGCAACACAGCAAGCACAAAATAAATATTTACAGCTATTTATAAATATTTCTAATAATTTATAACCCCATCTCTCACACAAAAAAAGCATATGATAGAAGATGTTATACTGATGAACTCATTATTGTACAGTTAGAAACTGTGTGTCTGCCTTGCCAGGCATTTGGACTGAGCTCCAGCACTCTACTACCCCGCCCCTCCCAGCAGGTAGACCATACCTTTTTATTTTGCGATCGGACCAGAAACGACTCAATATGGTTAATATCTCTGGAATGTTGAATTAGCCAATTCCTAAGAATGATTAACAAAACAATGTTTATCGTTGATGTGGTATATTAACTTAATAATTCAAGTGTGCCTCAGTGAGCTTCAGTGTGTCTGCAGTGTCTCTAGTCTAATTGTTACCAAATTGTTTCATGCTGTGATTGACCCACCTAAAAGCCTCTCGGATCTCCTAATGACGTAAATGTTTCACGCTGCGACCCACCCAAGGCCTCCTGAATTGCCTCGCGAGCCACCAAATAACAAAACTGATGTTTGTAGTCACAACCAAGAAGTGTTGAGCCAGGACCCAGTAGGAACCAGCGTTTAACCAATTGACGTATTTTTAACACCACTGCTAAGATGATGGCAGCACCTTTTATCACTCTGTTGCAACAATGTGTCTGTACCTTAACTGATTTTTTTTTGAGGCCATGGACTGAAGTGTCCTCTACTTAAAGGTGAGAGGTGGTAACGGCACCTGCATCGTTTGGCAGATAGAGATGCTACTTCCCACCACAGAATGTGTCTTCTTCCTGTATTGCCTAGTGTCTGGTGGGCGTTTCCTGTTCCTGTGGTTGCCAGCTTCACACTAAGGAACCATGTGATGTTTGTTTGTCCTGTAGTTTGGTGGGAGCGCTTGTTTTCATCCCTAGTTTGACGAGCGTCCGTGGTTCAGAGTTAGCCGTTTGACTGTCCCTCACTACTGTGTGATCGTGTCTGTACGGTTGTTTAGTGTGAACGTTTGTGGTTCTGGTTTGGCATTCAACTGCTCACACTGCTGTTTGTCCTGTATCCTGTAGCCGCTTCTTCTCCCTGTTTTGTTGCTCTCCCAGTGCTGGTCATTCAAAGTCGTCCTCATCCAAGTCCAGATTGCAGTGAGGGTTGGGGATCTCAAAGAAATGTCTCTTCTCTGTCCTCAGACCCAATTCACTGGAGATGGGACTCAGAGCATTGTCATACCTGCAGAGAATATATGAGCGAGAGAGAAGTTCTTTCAACATAGTGAAATAAAAGCATTGCATTGGAATAAAGTACCTATATGACAGACAGGACAAAAAGTGGTACAGTAGATAGGCAGGGATCAACTCCATGGAGGACCTACCAGTGTTCAAGAGATAAACAGGTGAGGCCACAACAACAACAGGAGGAACAACAGGTGGGAGAATACAGATGGTGAAGAGTTCTACTGAGAGTGCTGAGGAAGGGATTGGTTTTGAAACACAGCTGCCATATCAATTCCATATCAGCCTGTAGCCCCTCCCTACCTCAGAGTCCTAGGTGTTGAAAGAATAGAGTGTAGTTATGGCAAAAAATACACCCAAGCTTATCAGAGGACAAGGTGGAGTGCTTACCATGTACACACACACAGGTACCTATCCACTACTACTTATCCAAGTCTTTTAGACACAAGTGCCTAGAGGCTACGGGTGGAGAGAGTGAAGGAGGAGTGAGAGAGAGCCTACACCCTGAGGATAGACAGACAGACGCCCTGCTCTCTTACCTGGCCAGGTAAAGCAGCCTCTCCCTCATCCTACCCAGCTTGTCTTTAGAAGTGTGTGGTGTTCCTAAAACCGCCACACAATAGCCTGTTAACAGCCTTATCCCTCACACTGGCCCCCTATCATCATTCTACACAACCACAGCAGTCCTCCTGAAGTCAAGCCACTACAAAGAAAAACTTGCCATACATTACGTCTACAGTGATAATCTAAGAGCTTATAAAAGATGCTTATGGAAAATGACAGATGACTGACTTAGTCACTAACCCTGGCATTCCTACTACAGAAAAGGTCAAAGCACAAATTATCCTTCTGGACAGCACAGTCAGAGTTGGTCCCCCAACCAACTGTGAATTCAACTATTGACTTTCTCCTTTACAGAAACTGATGGGAAATTGGTCATTAAATCAACAAGAGGCATCTGCGATTCTGTCTGGTAAATGATCGAACACTGGTTATGATTGCACTGTTTGAGTGTAGTCAGTCCGTCCGTCAGTCTTACCCGCCGTTGTACTGATCGGTAGTAGTCTCCTCGGCAACCAGGATATCGTACTCATCCGCTGCATATTTCTCCCAGTCCGAGATCTCCTGGCCCTCTGTCTCGGCCTCCTTACAAACACACAACCAACAAAACTCCATTACCCCACGGCCTCAGGACCTATGAGGTCATATCCTGTCATCCCGGCATAATAATAACATCCTGTTGTAGTCAATAGTTACCCTTACAACAGAGAAGGGGTCTTTCTGCTCGTGGTCCAGGTACTTCTCGATATTGAAGAAGGTGTCATAGAAGATGTGGGACAACTTACACTGCTTCAGGTCCCGTAGGGTGATCTTTCCTGGGGGAGAATAATAATCAAAAAAAAAAATGCCCAATCCAGCTGCATTTCAAGGTTTAGTGGTGCTCCCAAACCTAGGTCAAATAAATGTAAAATACCTGAGCTGTGCTTTATTTAGTTTACATGGTACATTGGAACCAAAGCTTCAGTCTAAAAATGCTACACGCTGGAACTAATAGCTACTTGTGGCATTAACCTAGGCTAGCATTCATTGTTGTGTGCTGGACTCCGCCGTAGTGGTTAGCCCTCCCAACTCCGGACCACATACAGTGCATTCGGCCAATATTCAGACCCCTTTCTCCACATTTTCTTACGTTACAGCCTTATTCTAAAATTGATTAAATAAATAAAAAATCCTCATCAATCTACACACAATACCCCATAATGACAAAGCGAAAATAGGTTTTTAGAAATGTTTGCAAATGTATTACAAATATAAAACAGAAATACCTTATTTACAAAAGTATTTAGACCATTTGCTATGAGACTCAATATTGAGCTCAGGTGCATCCTGTTTCCATTGATCATCCTTGAGATGTTTCTAAAAATAGATTGGAGTCCACCTGTGGTAAATTCAATTGATTGGACATGATTTGGAAAGGCACACACCTGTCTATATAAAGTCTCACCGTTGTCAGAGCAAAAATCAAGCCATGAGGTTGAAGGAATTGTCCGTAGAGCTCCGAGACATGATTGTGTCGAAGGCACAGATCTGGGGAAGGGTACCAAAACATTTCTGCAGCATTGAAGGTCCCCAAGAACACAGTGGCCTCCATCATTCTTAAATGGAAGAAGTTTGGAACCACCAAGACTCTTCCAAGAGCTGGCCGCCCGGGCAAACCGAGCAATCGGGGGAGAAGGGACTTGGTCAGGGAGGTGACCAAGAACCAGATGGTCACTCTGACAGAGCTCCAGAGTTCCTCTGTGGAGATGGGATAACCTTTCAGGAGGACAACCATTTCTGCAGCACTCCACCAATCAGGCCTTTATGGTAGAGTGGCCAGGCTGAAGCCACTCCTCAGTAAAAGGTACATGACAGCCCGCTTGGAGTTTGCCAAAAGGCACCTAAAGGACTCTCAGACCATAAGAAACAAGATTCTCTGGTCTGATGAAACCAAGATTGAACTCTTTGGCCTGAATGCCAAGCGTCACGTCTGGAGGAAACCTGGCACCATCCCCACGGTGAAGGATGGTGGTGGCATCATCATGCTGTAGGGATGTTTTTCAGAGCCAGGGACTCAGAGACTAGTGAGGATTAGTGTTGCACGATATTGGAAATAACTGACATTGCGAGAAAAAAAAAAATTCTGCGATATACATTGCGATATGAAAAGATACAGGATGTATGTATGAAAAATTCAGTTTGCAAACAGCGACTTTTCAGGTGGAAGTCCTCATTAGTAAAGTGTACATCAGACTTATGTAGGGCTCCGTTGTCCGGCTGGACCACAAGTTCGTTGTTGCTGTATAATATTCCACTTGTGACAGCTCTGTTTCAACTTGTGCCTTGCATTTCTCGTACAACTCTGGGATGGCAACTTGAGAAAAATAGTTGCGTGATGGCATTACATACCGCTTGTCAAGCGACCGGATCATGTTTTTAAAACCCTCTTTGGTAACCGTGTTAATTGGTACCATGTCTTCGGCGACGTGAAATTTTATTGTATGGTGTAATACTGGCAAAGGCATCCAAAATAGATTTTTGCTTTGGAGGGCATTGAGATGCTTTGCACTCGTCATACGAAGATTTGTGGTGCCGCCTTAAATGATCAAACAAATTGGTCGTGTTGCCTCGTGTTGTGGCAACAATTGCAAGGCACTCTCGACAAAGTACCTGTTTTTGGTCTACATCATCCTGTCTGTAGCCGAAATATTTCCATATAATTGACGATGCATTTCTTTTTGCAACCAAATTCTCCATGTCGGTCTTTTTTGCCTGTTCCTCGCTCATCATTTCGTCACGCGCAAGCAGAGCCTGCATGTCAACCACATGCAGCAACGAACTCCGTGTTTAAAATAATAATAATAATAATAATAAACTGTGTATCCAATAACCCATGAATCGGAGTAAATTATGTTATATCAGACAAATATAATGCTAGATTAACATTTGAAAAATATATATAGTAGACTGCTATATGTTTACCTTACTAAATCGCACGTTCTGCGATGTGACTATTGCGGATGCATACATCGCAATGTCGATGCTGAAACGATATATCGTGCAGCCCTAGTGAGGATTGAGGGAAAGATGAACGGAGCAAAGTACAGAGAGATCCTTGATGAAATTCTGCTCCAGAGCGCTCAGGACCTCAGACTGGGGTAAAGGTTCACCTTCGAACAGGACAATGACCCTAAGCAAACAGCCAAGACAACGCAGGAGTGGCTTCGGGACAAGTCTCTGAATGTCCTTGAGTGGCCCAGCCAGAGCCCGGACTTGAACTCGATCGAACATCTCTGGAAAGACCTGAAAATATCTGTGCAGCAACGCTCCCCATCCAACTTGACAGAGCTTGAGAGGATCTGCAGAGAAGAATGGGAGAAACTCCCCAAATACAGGTGTGCCAAGCTTGTACCGTCATACCCAAGAAGACTCGAGGCTGTAATCGCTGCCAAAGGTGCTTCAACAAAGTACTGAGTAAAGGGTCTGAATACTTATGTAAATTTGATATTTCAGTTTATAATTTTTTATAAATTTGTTTTGCTTTTTGCTTTGTCACTATGGGGTATTGTGTGTAGATTGATGAGGGGGAAAAAAACAATTTAATCAATTTTAGAATAAGGCTGTAACGTTACAAAATTTGGGAAAAGTCAAGGGGTCTGAATACTTTCCGAATGTAATGTATACCCCTGGCGACGTGGCTGTGAATCCTGCCTCCACCCATCTCATCTGTCTGTCCCTCTACATGTATCTCTTTCTCTCATTTCTGACAATGCTGTCAAATAGATACAAAATACGTAAAGAGGTTGGAACCCTTTGATTAGTCATCGTCTTTCATTCAGCGCAGTATTACTATTTAGCCCAGTTGCTGTGATGTACTGGTGTGTGTGTGTGCTTGTGTATGCTAACTCTTTACTTCATTGCTAACACGTATATCTTGTCTTGAGGGACTGACATTCTAAAATGTGGTTGTGCAGGTCAGTCTGCATGTCACTATGGAACAAGTTTATCATGTGTGTTTAGGTGTCTGACCTTCGACCTCCGGCTTGACCAGGTCCAGCATCTGACAGAGACAGTCCTCGAAGGGCAGGGGCTCGATTGCCATGGTCTCCAACTTCACACACTGCTCCTCATAGAAATACTCCAGCTCGTACATAGACAACACACCGTCCCCATCCAGGTCCATACACCGGAACCAGTACTCTATACTGTGGAGGGAGAAAGAGAGAGACGGGCAAGATACACAGGATAGAGTGGTGTCACCAACACACAAATCAGTACTCTATACAGAGCGGGGTGGAGACTGTTCAAAATAATTCTAAACAAAAATTATATTTTGTTTCAAATGTGAGACTGGTGTTACTGTATGTAGTACCTGGTGTCAGTCTTCTTGTCTTCTTCAGAGATGAGGAACCAGACAAAGTCAGCGTAGCTAAGCCTGCCGTCTTTACGCAGATGTCTATCCCTGGGAGGAGAGCGATGGGTAGGGCAACACTCAAACACACCACTCTCTTACTTCACCTTCAATTCTATCAAGCTTTATTTGCAGGGAATATTTGTTTATTTCTAGCAAATAGCAAAATCTACACAGAGCTTTAGACAATAGTAGATTAAATGTTGCATTTATCTGAGGAAAAACACACAGGGGGCCCAAGCCAACCTCAACTCAGTGAAAGGAGTCGATACAGAACACAGTGTGGAACGTCATAACAGCCATTAATTAGTCCATGTCTCTTACCTGGTAACTGTCCCAGAAAATATTCTTTCAATCATCTTGTGGGAGATAGCTGGAAAACACGGGAGAAAAAACCTTTACAAACTAGGCAAGATAACAATGTGATGCGAGTTACTGTATAAAAGGTATTTCATTATAGATGTGATCCACAGAACATAAATCCAGCTCTTTGGGAAGTAAAGTGAATGATGTAACTGTGTTAACCTCTCCTTTATCATTTCCATACCATAAATACAGCAATTTCTGCTTGTAGGGGAGATCTATAGGACTAATAAATGGAGCCAGACATGGCGTCATCCAATTCAACCAGGATATTCATTTGGGGGGTGGGTGGGTGGCGTTAGGCCTATTGCCCCATTGATCTTCTTTCCCGTTTCCTTCATGACCAGGAACATATGGAGTGGTGTGTGGGAGCAAAGCACTTGGACATTAAGGTAGTCTTGGTCATCCTCTCTCTGTGTGTGTGTGTGTGTGTGTGTGTGTGTGTGTGTGTGTGTGTGTGTGTGTGTGTGTGTGTGTGTGTGTGTGTGTGTGTGTGTGTTTACACCTTGGTCGTTGTGTCAGACCAGAGGGGTATGTCACGAAGCTCGCTAGCGCTTTCCAACTCAACGGTTATCCCGAGTTTCTTTCAGAATTGAGCTTGTGAACTCCTCTATATCCCGCTTCGTGACATACCCCTTAGCTTTCTTTTGTCTATGTAGAGGTCGTGTGTGTGTGTGTGTGTGTGTGTGTGTGTACCTTGGTCGTTGTGTCGGGCCAGGTCTCTCTGGTCTATGTATAGGTCATGGTCTGTGTCCAGCTCCCAGAACTTGCAGTAGATGACGTAGAAATGTTCATAGGAGAAGAACTCTGTCAGCTGGTTCACGTCCTCCTCCTGCTCTAGCAGGGCCACGTTCTGTTGGACCAATCAATTCATCAATCAACCAGCCAATCAATCAAACAATCACTGGTGACTTATTTCACACTTTTCACAGATAGTGACGAGGACAATGTCACTGTATCTCTTGATGGGAAGAAACCATTGGAGGAACCAGACTCGACAAGAGGGTGGGCCCATTCGACTTACAGCATTACTGTAGATGTGACAACTGATCGGTTCCATGTCAAAGCTCCCTTCCTTCCTACCTGGAGAAAGCTGCTTTTCCTGAGCTCTGAACAGCTGATCCTGCCTGACCATGACCTGTTCACATTGTAGAATATCCTCTGGGCAACCTGCAGACACAACACACAGCTTTAATAGCCCCCAGTACACTCAAAATATCATTTAAACTCATCCACAGAAAAAATCTGTATATGACACCAAGGCTTCAGAGTCAGTCACGGAATCCAATTAAGATAGGACACATTTGACATCACATTCAACATCACACGTTAACCTCTGTAGACATGCCAAGTGGTATGGTTTGAAAAATGCCAAATGTCTTTTGGTGTGGTATGTATAATGACTTACTGTGGTGATGTAGCGTGAGTGGAAGTCGGACGCCTCCTTCAGGAAGGCCAGGCCTGTGTGAGAGTTCACCACATCCTGAACAACACAGACAGGAGGTTAATAACATTACAACAAGGCCGGGGAGAGGTCCAGAGGACTAACTGGGCCTTGCCACAAGACAAGCACCAGAGAGACAATCAAACATACAACAGTATGTCAAATCACTCTCTGGGGACTCTGGGGAGTTCGTAGCAGAAAGACAGACCCCATCTTCTGCTCTGCCTGTTGGAGAGATGTTGAAAGGGCATGACTAGCTCAAACCCCATATTCAAGATCTGTTAGATGTATTGGAACTTCAAAAAGGTGGCTTAAAGTCAAGCGGCGTCCATCCATATAGCCGCTCCATCTGTTGTGTAGATCCAACTATGCATTAGGAGAACTCTGCAGACCGCAATGGCAGATGAATGGAAATAATCTAATTGGGAGGACAATTGGATTGCACTTTTGAAGTATAAAAGCATCTAACAGACTCTTATCCCTTTAAATGGCCGGCATGAGTAGGGGACATGCTGAAGACATTGAGACCATGGGAACAATAGGAGACCAATGGGAGAAGAGGCCTGCTGTTATATAGCTGCTCATATTCTCCATGTTGGACCACCACACACAGACACTTTCATGTGGTGACTGGTGAGCTGAATCTCCAATGAACTGTACATTTATCCATGCCATGAAAATCACTCATGCCTCTTCTCCCATTTTTTTACCCCCCTGTCTACCAGAGGGGTGAAAGGAACTAAACATTGATGTAAATGAGAAGGCGGCTGTGAAATTAAAATAGCTTTATTTTGAGGCGGTGCGCCCCCCCTTGACCCTTCCTGTGAGAAATTAAATCATAGAAAAACCCATAAATCACCAGGGTGAGGAAACTGGCGTGGACAGTCACATCTACTCGGCGCCAATCTTTCCTTCATTCATCACAACGGTCAGAGCCCATTCGCCCGGCGCCGCAATACAAATTAAACGGTGAGTGCCAGAAGGCATCTCCTCCCTGTATGCTAACGGGTGTTTTGTCGCGGCCCATACGGCTCTGCCAGCATGAATATCAATCAGCCCAATGTGGGGCAGATACGGGAAACCACCAGGTAGGTAGGCAGACAGCAGGGTTTACGTTAGCCAGTAATTGACTATTGGCCGATCCTGTCACACACCCTTTTCGCACTTTAGCACCATTCTCTCACTCCTTGACACTTCCTTACGTGCATGCACCTGCTGCTGAGGAGAGAGCGAGAGAGTAGCCTTGTCCTAGGCTATTGTTGATTGCTATGATGGAAGCCTTTTTCATTGAAGTAAAATTAAAGTTAGAGAGTATGCCTATAGTGAAAAGGTTACAAGGGGAATGTCCTCTGTATGGAAACGTTGTAATATTGTAGTGGACAAAGATGAGAAGAACGTTGGCGCGAACAAATGCAGGCTACTGTGCAACTCGCTATTCAGGTAGGATGCAATTTTTGAACTTTAATTAATAAAATAATATATACAAAATGTAAAACATGTTTTATCGTTATAATTATTGTATCTCATTGTTATTATTGTACGCCTATTTATTAATCTAAACCAGTTCTTTAAATATTCAAAACATGTTTTGTTTCATTCTGTTGAGACATTATCGTTTGCTAAATTTAAATTCAATCTGTCTTTTTAATTGTGTGCTCCGTATTTCATTTAAGATACAGTTGAAGTCGGAAGTTTACATACACTTAGGTTGGAGTCATTAAAACTCGTTTTTCAACCACTCCACAAATGTTTTGTTAACAAACTATAGTTTTGGCAAGTCGGTTAGGACATCTACTTTGTGCATGACACAAGTCATTTTTCCAACAATTGTTCACAGACAGATTATGTCACTTATAATTCACTATATCACAATTCCAGTGGGTCAGAAGTTGACTGTGCCTTTAAACAGCTTGGAAAATAAAATAAAATGATGTCATGGCTAATTGACATCATTTGAGTCAATTGGAGGTGTACCTGTGGATGTATTTCAAGGCCTACCTTCAAACTCAATGCCTCTTTGCTTGACATCATGGGAAAATCAAAAGAAATCAGCCAAATAAATTGTAGACCTCCACAAGTCTGGTTCATCCTTGGAGCAATTTCCAAACTCCTGAAGGTACCACGTTCATCTGTACAAACAATAGTACGCAAGTATAAACACCATGGGACCACGCAGCCGTCATACCGCTCAGGAAGGAGACACGTTCTGTCTCCTAGAGATGAACGTACTTTGGTGTGAAAAGTGCAAATCAATCCCAGAACAACAGCAAAGGACATTGTGAAGATGCTGGGGGAAACAGGTACAAAAGTATCTATATCCACAGTAAAACAAGTCCTATATCGACATAACCTGAAAGGCCAGTCATCAAGGAAGAAGCCTCTGCTCCAAAACCGATATAAAAAAAGCCAGACTACGGTTTGCAACTGCACATGGGGACAAAGATCATACTTTTTGGAAAAATGTCCTCTGGTCTGATGAAACAAAAATAGAACTGTTTGGCCATAATGACCATCGTTATGTTTGGAGGAAAAAGGGGGGTCTTGCAAGCCAAAGAACACCATCCCAACCGTGAAGCATGGGGGTGGCAGCATCATGATGTGGGGGTGCTTTGCTGCAGGAGGGACTGGTGCACTTCACAAAATAGATGGCATCATGAGGAAGCAAAATTATGTGGATATATTGAAGCAACATCTCAAGACATTAGTCAGGAAGTTAAAGCTTGGTCTTCCAAATGGACAATGACCAAAAGCATACTTCCAAAGTTGTGGCAAAATGGCTTAAGGACAACAAAGTCAAGGTATTGAAGTGGCCATCACAAAGCCCTGACCTCAATCCTATAGAACATTTGTGGGCAGAACTGAAAAAGCATGTGCGAGCAAGGAGGCCTACAAACCTGACTCAGTTACACCAGCTCTGTCAGGAGGAATGAGCCAAAATTCACCCAATTTATTGTGGGAAGCTTGTGGAAGGCTACCCGAAACGTTTGACCCAAGTTAAACAATTTAAAGGCAATGCTACCAAATACTAATTGAGTGTATGTAAACTTCTGACCCACTGGGAATGTGATGAAAGAAATAAAAGCTGAAAGAAATAATTCTCTCTACTATTATTCGGACATTTCACATTCTTAAAATAAAGTGGTGATCCTAACTGACCTAAGACAGGGACTTCTTAATAGGATTAAATGTCAGGAATTGTGAAAAACTGAGTTTAAATGTATTTGGCTAAGGTGTATGTAAACTTCCGACTTCAATTGTAGGTTTTAGACCGGTTGTAAAGTTTTAAAATGTCAGCCATTTTCTTTGGCCAAATTAAGTTTAAAACTGTAATGTTGTGTTTGCCGCAAAATAATATCCTGCTCGTTTTTTCCCTAAACAATGGCTTGACTTGCTTTTGATATTACCCTAATAAAGCTTAAAAACAATTTGTGAAGGTTTGGTGTGGTGTGGCTATTAGGCTTTTATATTGCAGGCCTACGATATGAAGACGGAGCGCACTGGCGCTCCAACTGACTCTGACAGTAAAATTTGAGGTGAGGAAGAATGTTTTAAGCATACCAGAAATACTGATATAATTTAACAATATAATACTTATCATTGTAAAAAACATTCTGATCGAAAATGTATACATTTGCCTCCTTCTGTATGCCAATATTTGTATAGCAGACGCAGTAGTATCTGACAAGGATAAAGACATGCATGTTGGTGTCGTAACATGACGCCGGCATATCTCTATCTCTCTGGGGCTAGGCCTAAGCTTCTCTTCCTTATATATATATATATATACACACACACACACACACAGTGAGGGAAAAAAGGATTTGATCCCCTGCTGATTTTGTACGTTTGCCCACTGACAAAGAAATGATCAGTCTATAATTTTAATGGTAGGTTTATTTGAACAGTGAGAGACAGAATAACAACAACAAAAATCCAGAAAAACGCATGTCAAAAATGTTATAAATTGATTTGCATTTTAATGAGGGAAATAAGTATTTGACCCCCTCTCAATCAGAAAGATTTCTGGCTCCCAGGTGACTTTTATACAGGTAATGAGCTGAGATTAGGAGCACACTCTTAAAGGGAGTGCTCCTAATCTCAGTTTGTTACCTGTATAAAAGACACCTGTCCACAGAAGCAATCAATCAATCAGATTCCAAACTCTCCACCATGGCCAAGACCAAAGAGCTCTCCAAGGATGTCAGGGACAAGATTGTAGACCTACACAAGACTGGAATGGGCTACAAGACCATCGCCAAGCAGCTTGGTGAGAAGGTGACAACAGTTGATGTGATTATTCGCAAATGGAAGAAACACAAAATAACTGTCAATCTCCCTCGGCCTGGGGCTCCATGTAAGTTCTCACCTCGTGGAGTTGCAATGATCATGAGAACGGTGAGGAATCAGCCCAGAACTACATGGGAGGATCTTGTCAATGATCTCAAGGCAGCTGGGACCATAGTCACCAAGAAAACAATTGGTAACACACTACGCCGTGAAGGACTGAAATCCAGCAGTGCCCGCAAGGTCCCCCTGCTCAAGAAAGCACATATACAGGGCCGTCTGAAGTTTGCCAATGAACATCTGAATGATTCAGAGGAGAACTGGGTGAAAGTGTTGTGGTCAGATGAGACCAAAATCCAGCTCTTTGTCATTAACTCAACTCGCCGTGTTTGGAGGAGGAGAAATGCTGCCTATGACCCCAAGAACACCACCCCCACCGTCAAACATGGAGGTGGAAACATTATGCTTTGGGGGTGTTTTTCTGCTAAGGGGACAGGACAACTTCACTGCATCAAAGGGACGATGGACGGGGCCATGTACCGTCAAATCTTGGGTGAGAACCTCCTTCCCTCAGCCAGGGCATTGAAAATGGGTTGTGGATGGGTATTCCAGCATGACAATGACCCAAAACACACGGCCAAGGCAACAAAGGAGTGGCTCAAGAAGAAGCACATTAAGGTGCTGGAGTGGCCTAGCCAGTCTCCAGACCTTAATCCCATAGAAAATCTGTGGAGGGAGCTGAAGGTTTGAGTTGCCAAACGTCAGTCTCGAAACCTTAATGACTTGGAGAAGATCTGCAAAGAGGAGTGGAACAAAATCCCTCCTGAGATGTGCGCAAACCTGGTGGCCAACTACAAGAAAAGTCTGACCTCTGATTGCCAAGAAGGGTTTTGCCACCAAGTACTAAATCATGTTTTGCAGAGGGGTCAAATACTTATTTCCCTCATTAAAATGCAAATCAATTTATAACATTTTTTACATGCGTTTTTTAGTAAAACATTTTGTTGTTGTTATTCTGTCTCTCACTGTTCAACCATTAAAATTATAGACTGATCATGTCTTTGTCAGTGGGCAAACAGGGGGATTGTGGAGACCAGGTCATCTGATGCAGCACTCCATGTGTCCAAACTTTGACTGGTACTGTATATGTATACAGATATGCACACACACACACACACACATAGTGTGGGAAAAAAGTATTTGATCCCCTGCTGATTTTGTACGTTTGCCCACTAACAAAGACATGATCAGTCTATAGTTTTAATGGTAGGTTTATTTGAACAGTGAGATACAGAATAACAACAAAAAAATCCATAAAAATGCATGTCAAAATGTTATAAATGTATTTGAATTTTAATGAGGGAAATAAGTATTTGACCCCTCTGTAAAACATGACTTAGTACTTGGTGGCAAAACCCTTGTTGGCAATCACAGAGGTCAGACGTTTCTTGTAGTTGGCCACGAGGTTTGCACACATCTCAGGAGGGATTTTGTTCCACTCCTCTTTGCAGATCTTCTCCAACTCATTAAGGTTTTGAGGCTGACGTTTGGCAACCTCCACAGATTTTCTATGGGATTAAGGTCTGGAGACTGGCTAGGCCACTACAGGACCTTAATGTGCTTCTTCTTGAGCCACTCCTTTGTTGCCTTGGCCGTGTGTTTTGGGTCATTGTCATGCTGTAATACCCATCCACGACCCATTTTCAATGCCCTGGCTGAGGGAAGGAGATTCTCACCCAATATTTGACAGTACATGGCCCCGTCCATCGTCCCTTTGATGTGGTGAAGTTGTCCTGTCCCCTTAGCAGAAAAACACCCCCAAAGCATAATGTTTCCACCTCCATGTTTGACGGTGGGGATGGTGTTCTTGGGGTCATAGGCAGCATTCCTCCTCCTCCAAACACGGCGAGTTGAGTTGATGCCAAAGAGCTCGATTTTGGTCTCATCTGACCACAACACTTTCACACAGTTCTCCTCTAAATCATTCAGATGTTCATTGGCAAACTTCAGACGGCCCTGTATATGTGCTTTCTTGAGCAGGGGGACCTTGCGGGCGCTGCAGGATTTCAGTCCTTCACGACGTAGTGTGTTACCAATTGTTTTCTTGGTGACTATGGTCCCAGCTGCCTTGAGATCATTGACAAGATCCTCCCATGTAGTTCTGGGCTGATTCCTCACCGTTCTCATGATCATTGCAACTCCACGAGGTGAGATCTTGCATGGAGCCCCAGGCCGAGGCAGATTGACAGTTCTTTTGTGTGTCTTCCATTTGCGAATAATCGCACCAACTGTTGTCACCTTCTCACCAAGCTGCTTGGCGATGGTCTTGTAGCCCATTCCAGCCTTGTGTAGGTCTACAATCTTGTCCCTGACATCCTTGGAGAGCTCTTTGGTCTTGGCCATGGTGGAGAGTTTGGAATCTGATTGATTGATTGCTTCTGTGGACAGGTGTCTTTTATACAGGTAACAAACTTAGATTAGGAGCACTCCCTTTAAGAGTGTGCTCCTAATCTCAGCTCGTTACCTGTATAAATGACACCTGGGAGCCAGAAATCTTTTTGATTGAGAGGGGGTCAAATACTTATTTCCCTCATTAAAATGCAAATCAATTTATAACATTTGTGACATGCGTTTTTCTGGATTTTTTTGTTGTTATTCTGTACCTCACTGTTCAAATAAACCTACCATTAAAATTATAGACTGATAATTTCTTTGTCAGTGGGCAAACGTACAAAATCAGCAGGGGATCAAATACTTTTTTCCCTCACTGTATATATATATTTATATGAATATCATACAGTGGACACCTAAACATATAGGCCTATGCATGCAATGCCCTGATGCATTTAGTGAGGTGGACAATTATTGTTTCAGCAAAGTAAAAACCAATAAAACAATAGGCTATAAAGTTTTGCATATGCTACACATCGAAACACAAGGAATAGTGTTTTTGTAATAGGCTGTTTTCAAAGGAAAACTCCACCCAAAAACTCTCTTTCGGTATTTGTTTCATTAGTCCATTGTTGATAGTCCCAAAATATTTTGCATGTCAGCAATCAAGTTTAAGATATATAACTTTCAAAATACATAAATACAGCCGGTATGACGCATTTGGCATCATATGATGCTGTGTTTGGCATCATATGATGCAAAATGAATCATATCGGCTAGCATCAAATGATGCAAAATACCCGAAGTATTTCTGCATTTTGGAAACTTGATTGCTGACATGCAAAACAAATACCAAAAGATCATTTTGGGTGGAATTTCTTCTTTAAAGACATGTAAATGTGGCTCATTTGGCCAATAAAATATTCCCGGTCACTTGTCCGGTGCCAGAAAACCCTTGCACACAGGCTAACCCCTGAAACCCTGGCAGACAGACTATACAAACGGCCAGCACAGCAATACTCAACTCAGGGATGTGATTGGCATAATATTTTGTTTGTTATAAAGGGGATAGAAGAAATACAAGGTACAGTTTTTTCTCTGATAAATCTACACTGAACAAAAATATAAAACGCAACATGCAACAATTTCAAAGATTTTACTGAGTTACAGTTCATATAAGGAAATCAGTCAATTTAAATAAATTCATTAGGCCCTAATCTATGGATTTTACATGACTGGGAATACAGATATGCATCTGTTGGTCACAGATACCTTGCAAAAAGGTAGGGGCGTGGATCAGAAAACCAGTCAGTATCTAGTGTGAACACCATTTGCCTCATGCACTCCTCTTCAATGGCTGTGCAAAGTTAATACATGTCGATCCAGAGCATCCCAAACATGCTCAATGGGTGATTATGTCTGATGAGTATGCAGGCCATGGAAGAACTGGGACATTTTCAGCTTCCTGGAATTGTGTACAGATCCTTGCAACATGGGGCCGTGCATTATCATGCTGAAACATAAGGTGATGGCGGCGGATGAAAAAAAAAAATGGCACGACAATGGGCCTCAGGATCTCGTCACGGTATCTCTGTGCATTCAAAGTGTCATCGATAAAATGCAATTGTGTTCACTGTCTGTAGCTTATGCCTGCCCATACCATAACCCCACCACCACCATGAGGCACTCTGTTGACAACGTTGACATCAGCAAACCGGTCGCCCACACTGCCATCTGCCTGGTACAGTTGAAACTGGGATTCATGCATGAAGAGCACACTTTTCCAGCGTGCCAGTGGCCATCGAAGCTGAGCATTTGCACACTGAAGTCGGTTACGACGCCGAATTGCAGTCAGGTCAAGACCCTGGGGAGGACGACGAGCACGCAGATTAGTTTCCCTGCGACAAAATTCTTCGGTTGTGCAAACCCAGTTTCATTAGCTGCCCAGGTGGCTGGTCTCAGACAATCCCGCAGGTGAAGAAGCTGGATGTTGAGGTCCTGGGCTGGCCTGTTTATACGTCGTCTGCGGTTGAGGCCGGTTGGACGTACTGCCAAATTCTCTAAAACAACGTTGGAGTCAGCTTATGGTAGAGAAATTAACATTCGATTCTCTAGCAACAGCTCTGGTGGACATTCCTGCAGTCAGCATGCCAATTGCATGCTCCCTCAAAACTTGAGACATCTGTGGCATTGTGTTGTGTGACAAAACTGCACAGTTTAGAGTGGCCTTTTATTGTCCCCAGCACAAGGTGCACCTGTGTAATGATCATTCTGTTAAATCAGCTACTTGATATGCCACACCTGCCAGGTGGATGGATTATCTTGGTAAAGCAGAAATGCTCACTAACTGGGATGTAAACAAATTTGCGCACAAAATTTGAGAGAATTAATTTTTTTGTGTATATGGAACATTTCTGGGATATTTTATTTCAGCTCATGAAACATGGGACCAACACTTTACATGTTGGTTTATATTTTTGTTCAGTATAAAACACCACTAAATGGAATGAAGTCCTCATGTTTCTTAAAAATAACTACCACTGGACCAAAATACCCCTCTCCGGCCTGCCCTGCCCCAAAGAACCCCCTCCTTGCTGCTCTTCCCAGTAATACCCCTCTCCCCAAACTAGAATCCCACTCTCTCTCCCCGGGTGGCTGTGTGTATGCTGTTCCTATACCTGCAGGAATGGAATAAAGTCCTCTTGTTCCAGGTAATTACAGCCAGGTTTGGCCAAGAGGTGCACAAACTTAGACACGTCGTCGTGACAGGTCTGCAGCATTCTGGGAAGGAAAGAGGGAACATATGGTTTCAGGGTTTTCCAGGGTCTCGCTCTCTCCCTCTTTTTCTCTCCATCAGAGAACACTTCAGAGCGAGTCTGAAATGATTCACCTCTGAAGTGGCAGTGCGGGTTAATACATTCTGAAATTAGGATTCTGAATTGACGCTGGGTCATTCTCAGCTCAGAGTGTTACAGCAGTGACGATGACATAATGGAACATTCTGTTTTGAACCCCCTCAGAGCCATGAGGTAATGTCAGAGGCCATTCCACTTCAATTCTCTAGAGGCTCACACATGATTAAAACAGTACGCTTACAACACACAACCAAGAGCACAGTCCAGTAGAGTACAGTACATCTTACTTTATCCAAGAGAAACACAGACAGTGCGTTTGTAAAGTATTCAGACCCATTGACTTTTTCCACATTTTGTTACGTTACAGCCTTATTCTAAAATGGATTATATAAAAAATCCTGAGCAATCTACACACAATACCCCATAATGACAAAGCGAAAACAGGTTTGAAATTTTTGCAAATGTATTAAAACATAAAAAAACAGAAATACCTTATTTACATAAGTATTCAGAACCAGGTGCATCCTGTTTCCATTGATCATCCTTGAGATGATGTTTCTACAACTTGATTTGAGTCCACCTGTGGTAAATTCAATTGATTGGACATGATTTGGAAATGGAAACACCTGTATATATAAGGTTCCACAGTTGACTGTGCATGTCAGAGCAAAAACCAAGCCATGAGGTCGAAGGAATTGTCTGTAGAGCTCCGAGACAGGATTGTGTCGAGGCACAGATCTGGGGAAGGGTACCAAAACATTTCTGCAGCATTGAAGGTCCCCAAGAACACAGTGGCCCCCATCATTCTTAAATGGAAGAAGTTTGGAACTACCAAGACTCTTTGTAGAGCTGACTGGCCGCCTGGCCAAACTAAGCAATCGAGGGAGAAGGGCCTTGGTCAGGGAGGTGACCAAGAACCTGATGGTCACTCTGACAGAACCTTCCAGAAGGACAACCAGCTCTGCAGCATTCCACCAATCAGGCCTTTATAGTAGAGTGGCCAGACGGAAGCCACTCCTCAGTAAAAGGCTCATGACAGCCCGCTTCGCTTGGAGTTTGCAAAAAGGCACCTAAATACTCTCAGACCACGAGAAACAAGATTATCTTTGGCCTGAATGCAAAGCGTCACGTCTGGAGGAAACCTGGCACCATGCCTACGGTGAAGCACGGTGGCAGCATCATGCTGTGGGGATGTTTTTCAGCGGCAGAGACTGGGATACTAGTCAGGATCAAGGCAAAGATGAACGGAGCAAGTACAGAGAGATCCTTGATGAAATCCTACTCCAGAGCGCTCAGTACCTCAGACTAGGGCGAAGGTTCACCTTCCAACAGGACAACGACCCTAAGCACACAGCCAAGACAAAGCAGGATTGGCTTCAGGACAAGTCTGTGAATGTCCTTGAGTGGCCCAGCCAGAGCCCGGACTTGAACCCGATCTAATATCTCTGGAGAGACCTGAAAATAGCTGTGCAGCAACGCTCCCCATCCAACCTGACAGAGCTTGAGAGGATCTGCAGAGAAGAATGGGAGAAACTCCCCAAATACAGGTGTGCTAAGCTTGTACCGTCATACCCAAGAAGACTCAAGGCTGTAATCTCTGCCAAAGGTGCTTCAACAAAGTACTGAGTAAAGGGTCTGAATCCATTTTTATTTTTAATAAATTAGCAAACATTTCTAAAAACCTGTTTTTGTGTATAGATTGATGAGGGAAAAAAACAATTTAATCAATTTTAGAATAAGGCTGTAACCTAACAAAATGAGGAAAAAGTCAAGGGGTCTGAATACTTTCCTAAGGCACTCCTACAGTTTGTTTTTCAACTGTTTTTTTTTATTATTTGCTATGAAAAAATAGGACAAAACATTATAGGAAGACAAGTTACTGTGTACTCTTTGCCCAAGCTTTGGCCATCACATGTGGCTATTGGTAGTTGTTTACAAGAGACTATGGGACTATGGGTTGTGAGAGTAGCTCTATGGGGCGGCTGGCAGGGTACAAGAAGAACCATTGTCTTACTTTCTCCACATGGCCACAAACTTGTGAACGGACACGAAGCCCGTCCTGTCGCCTCCAGCCGAATTGAACAATGGAGCTTTCCAGTAGAGCGGACACTCGCACGCCTGGGGAGAGAGATAAGGGGCGGGAGGGAGGGAGAAATAAGAAGTGATTTAGACAAGTGTCCTCTTCTGTGCAGTTGAATATGTCAGTTCACTTAACTATCCTTGACAGCTCACACGTAATAGAAGTGTGTCAAACTAAATATGGTCCGGCTACACACCCTTAAGTGTTCAACATTATCCTCCATCAGGGTGAGCTAAATATTTTCTTCTTTTTTTACAGTGCTTTTTGTTTGATTTTCTCTATCCACCTAACTGCTGTCAGTCATTCTGCTCTGATACCAACTAAAACGCTTAATCCAGTCCAGTCATCAAAATGTGACACAGCGATTCCCTAGGCTGTGAGTGACACAGCAGGGATTCAAGTTGGGCTGCCTGGGATGACTGGCTTTGACCTGAAGAGGATTCGATTTTGGATCGAAATGTCAATAAAGTGCCCATCTCCCACGGGTAATAGTGGTGTTTCCCTCAAAGACCTCCCTGAGGTAACCTGGCTGACATTTCTTTCTCAACTCAGGTTCCCCCGCAGGTCAGCGGTCACATACCTCAGGGGGGCAGAGATAATATTTTCATGGGTTAAGAGAGAGAAAAACAACATCTGAGCTGCAAACCTTCGCTAAAGCCAGGGGCTAATTGCGCTAATGAAAACAATTTGCTGGGTGGCTGTGGAGCCTCGGCGCTACAAATCACCTTCTCACCTTGGCAACCTGCCCCATGTCCTCAATGGTGGCCCTTTCATTGGGGAATTGGGAAAATATTTTCTCGATCTTGGCAATGAGGCCGTCGATGTTGAGGTTGGCTTTGGGCCGCCCCCTTGGAAAGTAGAACTTTGGAATGCTTTCACTCAGCGCCGTGGGAACAGGCGCCTCGCTCTTCACCTGGGCCTGAGGAGAAACAGACAGGACAAAAATACATACTGTTAGCCGCTGATGCTAACAAAGGCTAACACTTAGGACCCACTGACACTAGCGCCTGCTAAATTAAGCAAAGGCTACCTAGTCCTAATAAATAGTCATCCACAATCTGCCCCGCCTCCATCTGCCCTATTAGGGAAACGACTCCCCCTCCCTCACATCAACCAATTAACTAATGGCTTTCAGTAAAGATGTGTCAAGTGATGTTGGAATGTTCAAAACACACCATTTACACTAAGAGTCATTCTGGCAGGCGCCAACCACCAGGATAGACTTCTACATCGAAAAAGCAACAGATGAATGGAGTTACTTATCTGAATGAAAGCAGTGAAAAATGTATGCTACGATCCAAGAATAATTGACAGCAGTGATTCATGTTTGTTTCAAATGCCACTGCAAAGCTGTAAAATACAGCCTAGTACATGACCTGAGATCAACATACAGACTGGTAAGTGAAAACGCTCCAGAGATGGTTGATCCAATGAATCATCTCCAGACAAGAGAGGTACAGTGCCTTCAGAAAGTAGTCACACACCTTGACTTTTTCAAAATGTTATGTTACAGCCTGAATTTAGATTTTGTGTCACTGGCCTACACAAAATACCCCATAATGTCAAAGTGGAATTATGTTTTGACAGATTTTGGCAAATTAATATGTATTGAACCCCTTTCTTATGGCAAGCCTAAATAAGTTCAGGAGTAAAAATTTGCTTAACAAGTCACATAATAATTTGCATGGACTCACTGTGTGCAATAAGTGTTTCACATGATTTTTAAATGACTACCCCATCTCTAAGGTCCTGTAGTCGAGCAGTGAATTTCAAACACAGATTCAACCACAAAGACCAGGGAGGTTTTCTAGTGCCTCGCAAAGAAGTAAAAAGAAAAAGAAAAAAGCAGACATTGAATATCCCTTTAACCATGGTGAAGATATTAATTACACTTTGGATGGTGTATATATACACCCAGTCACTACAAATTTACAGGCGTCCTTCCTAATTCAGTTGACGGAGAGGAAGGAAACTGCTCACGGGATTTCACCATGATGACAATAGTGACATTAAAACAGTTACAGTTGAATGGCTGTGATAGGAGAAAACTGAGGATGGCTCAACAACACTGTAGTTACTCCACAATACTAACCTAAATGACAGAGTGAATAGAAGGAAGCCTGTACAGAATAAAAATGCATCCTGTTTGCAATAAGGCACTAAAGTAAAACTGCAAAAAAAATGTGGCAAAGAACTGAATGTTATGTCCTGAATACAAAGGGTTATGTTTGGGGCAAATCCAACACAACAAACACATCACTGAGTACCACTCTTCATATTTTCAAGCATAGTGGTAGCTGCATCATTTCATGTGTATGCTTGTCATGGGCAAGGACTAGGGAGTTAAGAATAAAAATAATCGGAATACAGCCAAGCACAGGCAAAATCCTAGAGGAAAACCTGGTTCAGTTAGCTTTCCAAAAGACACTGGGAGATGGCTCAACAACACTGTATCCCAGCCAACACTTCATCCCAGCCTATGCCAACCTCCAGTCCCTCGACTTCCTGGCGCTGACGGAAACATGGATCACTACTGAAAACACTGCTACTCCTACTGCTCTCTCCTCGTCTGACCATGTGTTCTCGCATACCCCGAGAGCATCTGGTCAGAGGGGTGGTGGTACAGGAATCCTCATCTCTCCCAAGTGGACATTCTCAATTTTTCCCCTAACCCATCTGTCTATCTCCTCATTTGAATTCCATGCTGTCACAGTCACTAGCCCATTTAAGCTTAATATCCTTGTCATCTATCGCCCTCCAGGTTCCCTTGGAGAGTTCATCAATGAGCTTGACGCCTTGATAAGTTCCTTCCCTGAGGATGGCTCACCCCTCACAGTTTTGGGGGATTTCAACCTCCCTATGTCCACATTTGACTCATTTCTCTCTGCCTCCTTCTTTCCACTCCTCTCCTCTTTTGACCTCACCCTCTCACCGTCCCCCCCTACTCACAAGGCAGGCAATACGCTTGACCTCATCTTCACTAGATGCTGCTCCTCTACTAATCTCACTGCAACTCCCCTCCATGTCTCCGACCACTACTTTGTTTCCTTTTCTCTCTCGCTCTCCTCCCACACTACTCACTCTGCCCCTACACAGATGGTAATGCGCCGCCGCAACCTTCGCTCTCTCTCTCCCACTACTCTCTCCTCTTCCCTCCTATCATCTCTTCCCTCTGCTCAATCCTTCTCCCTCCAATCTCCTGATTCTGCCTCCTCAACCCTCCTCTCCTCCCTTTCTGCATCCTTTGACTCTCTGTGTCCCCTATCCTCCCGGCCGGCTCGGTCCTCCCCTCCAGCTCCGTGGCTTGATGACTCATTGCGAGCTCACAGAACAGAGCTCCGGGCAGCGGAGCGGAAATGGAAGAAAACTAAACTCCCTGCCGACCTGGCAGCTTTTCACTCCCTCCTCTCTACATTTTCTTCATCTGTTTCTGCTGCTAAGGCCACCTTCTACCACTCTAAATTCCAAGCATCTGCCTCTAACCCTAGGAAGCTCTTTGCCACATTTTCCTCCCTTTTCCGACCTTCTCCCCTACCTCACCTCGCTGATCAACTCATCCTTGACCGCTGGCCATGTCCCTTCCGTCTTCAAGAGAGCGAGAGTTGCTCCCCTTCTCAAAAAACCAACACTCGACCCCACTGATGTCAACAACTACAGACCAGTATCCCTTCTTTCTTTTCTTTCCAAAACTATTGAGCGTGCCGTCTTTAGCCAACTCTCTTGCTATCTCTCTCAGAATGACCTTCTTGATCCAAACCAATCAGGTTTCAGGACTGGTCATTCAACTGAGACTGCTCTTCTCTGTGTCACGGAGACTCTCCGCACTGCTAAAGCTAACTCTCTCTCCTCTGCTCTTGTCCTTCTAGACCTGTCTGCTGCCTTTGATACTGTGAACCATCAGATCCTCCTCTCCACCCTCTCCGAGCTGGGCATCTCCGGCGCGGCTCACTCCTGGATTGCGTCCTACCTGACCGGTCGCTCCTACCAAGTGGCGTGGCGAGAAGCTGTCTCCGCACCATGTGCTCTCACCACTGGTGTCCCCCAGGGCTCAGTTCTAGGCCCTCTCCTTTTCTCCCTATACACCAAGTCACTTGGCTCTGTCATATCCTCACATGGCCTTTCCTATCATTGCTACGCTGACGATACACAACTAATCTTCTCCTTTCCCCCTTCTGATAACCAGGTGGCGAATCGCATCTCTGCATGTCTGGCAGACATATCAGTATGGATGACGGATCACCACCTCAAGCTGAACCCTGGCAAGACGGAGCTGCTCTTCCTCCCGGGGAAGGACTGCCCGTTCCATGATCTCGCCATCACGGTTGACAACTCCGCTGTGTCCTCCTCCCAGAGTGCGAAGAGCCTAGGCGTGACCCTGGACAACACCCTGTCGTTCTCCGCCAACATCAAGGCGGTGACCCGCTCCTGCAAGTTCATGCTCTACAACATTCGGAGAGTACGACCCTGCCTTACACAGGAAGCGGCACAGGTCCTAATCCAGGCACTTGTCATCTCCCGTCTGGACTACTGCAACTCGCTGTTGGCTGGCCTCCCTGCCTGTGCCATTAAACCCCTACAACTCATCCAGAATGCCGCAGCCCGTCTGGTGTTCAACCTTCCCAAGTTCTCTCACGTCACCCCCCTCCTCCGCACACTCCACTGGCTTCCAGTTGAAGCTCGCATCCGCTACAAGACCATGGTGCTTGCCTATGGAGCAGTGAGGGGAACGGCACCTCTGTACCTTCAGGCTCTGATCAGTCCCTACACCCAAACGAGGGCATTGCGTTCATCCACCTCTGGCCTGCTGGCTCCCCTTCCTCTGCGGAAGCATAGCTCCCGCTCAGCCCAGTCAAAACTGTTCGCTGCTCTGGCACCCCAATGGTGGAACAAGCTCCCTCACGACGCCAGGACAGCGGAGTCACTCACCACCTTCCGGAGACATTTGAAACCCCACCTCTTTAAGGAATACCTGGGATAGGATAAAGTGTTCCTTCTAACCCCCCCCCAAATTGTAAAGTGGTTATCCCACTGGCTATAGGGTGAACGCACCAATTTGTGAGTCGCTCTGGCTAAGAGCGTCTGCTAAATGACGTTAATGTGCCCTTGAGCAAGGCACTTAACCCTAATTGCTCCTGTAAGTCGCTCTGGATAAGAGCGTCTGCTAAATGACTAAAATGTAAATGTAAATGTAATAACCAAATATTGAATTTATTTCACATTTATTTTATCAGGGAGTCACACTGAAACCAAGGTCTCTTTTACAGATGTAAACAGGTGTAGACCTTACAGTGAAATGCTTACTTACAAGCCCTTAACCAAAAATGCAGTTCAAGAAATAGGAGTTAAGAAAATATTTACTAAATAAAATAGAATAAAAATCTAAAAGTAACACAATAAAATTACATAACAATAACGAGGATATATACAGGGGGTCGGGGGGTCAATGTCTTGATGTGTTTTGACCAAGATCGTTCGCTGGTGATGTGGACACCAAGTAACTTGAAAAACTCTCAACCCACTCCACTACAGCCCTTTCGATGTTAATGGGGGCCTGTTCGGCCCTCCATTTCCTATAGTCCACGATCAGCTCCTGCCTTTAGGCTGTCACCTTGTTGTCAGTGATCAGGCCTACCACTGGTGTTGTCAGCAAACTTCATGATGGTGTTGGAGTCGTGCTTGACCACGCAGTCGTGGATGAACAGGGAGTACAGGAGGTGACTAAGCACGTGCCCCTGAGTAGCCCCAGTGTTGAAGATCAGCATGGCAGATGTGTTGTTGCCTATCCTTACCACTTGGGGGCAGCCCGTCAGGAAGTCCAGGATCCAGTTGCAGAGGGAGGTGTTTAGTCTCAGGGTCCTTAGCTTAGTGATGAGCTTTGTGGGCACTATGGTGTTGAACGCTGAGCTGTAGTCAATAAAAAGCATTCTCACATAGGTGTTCCTTTTTTCCAGGTGGGAAAGGGCAGTGTGGATTGCGAATGAGATTGCGTCATCTGTGGATCTGTTGGGACAGTATGCGAATTGGAGTGGGTCTAGGATTTCCGGCATGGTGGTGTTGATGTGAGCCATGACCAGCCTTTCAAAGCACTTCATGGCAACCGACGTGAGTGCTACAGGGCGGTAATCGATTAGGCAGGTTACCTTCGCTTTCTTGGGCACAGGGACTATGGTGGCCTATTTGAAATATGTAGGTATTACAGACTCGGTCAGGGAGAGGTTGAAAATGTCAGTGAAGACACTTGCCAGTTGGTCCGTGCATGCTCTGAGTACACGTCCTGGTAATCCGTCTGGCCCCGCGGCTTTGTGAATGTTGACCTGTTTAAAGGTCTTGCTCACATCGGCTACGGAGAGCGTCATCACCCAGTCGTCCGGAACAGCTGGTGCGCTCATGCACGCTTCAGTGTTGCTTGCCTCGAAGCGAGCATAAAAGGCATTTAGCTAGTATGGTAGGCTCACGTCACTGGGCAGCTCGCAGCTGGTTTTCCCTTTGTAGTCCATAATAGCTTTCAAGCCCTACCACATCCGACGAGCGTCAGAGCCGGTGTAGTAGGATTCAATCTTAGTCCGGTATTTACGCTTTGCCTGTTTGATGGTTCGTCTGAGGGTAGAGCGGGATTTCTTATAAGCGTCCAGATTATTGTCCTTGAAAGCGGCAGCTCCAGCCTTTAGCTCGGTGTGGATGTTGCCTGTAATCCATGGCTTCTGGCTGGGAAATGTACGTACGGTCACTGTGTTGACGACGTCGTCGAAGCACTTCTTGATGAAGCCGGTGACTGAGGTGGTATACTCCTCAATGCCATTGAATGAATCCCGGGAACATATTCCAGTCTATGCTAGCAAAACAGTCCTGTAGCGTAGCATCCGCGTCATCTGACCACTTCCGTATTGAGCGAGTCACTGGTACTTCCTGCTTTAGTTTTTGCTTGTAAGCAGGAATCATGAGGACAGAATTATGGTCAGATTTGCCAAATGGAGCGCCGCTTCTGGATGAGCATTTTATTGTATGCTTATGGCCTTATACAGCTCGTTGAGTGCGGTCTTAGTGCCAGCATCAGTTTGTGGTGGTAAATAGACGGCTACGAATAATATACACTATCGGTCAAAAGTTTGGACTGGTACGATATATATATATATATATATATATATATATATATATATATATATATATATATATATATATATATATATATATATATATATATATATATATATATATATATATATATATATATATATACACACACACACACACACACACACACTGCTCAAAAAAATAAAGGGAACACTTAAACAACACAATGTAACTCCAAGTCAATAACACTTCTGTGAAATCAAACTGTCCACTTAGGAAGCAACACTGATTGACAATACATTTCACATGCTGTTGTGCAAATGGAATAGACAACAGGTGGAAATTATAGGCAATTAGCAAGACACCCCCAATAAAGAAGTGGTTCTGCAGGTGGTGACCACAGACCACTTCTCAGTTCCTATGCTTCCTGGCTGATGTTTTGGTCACTTTTGAATGCTGGCGGTGCTTTCACTCTAGTGGTAGCATGAGACGGAGTCTACAACCTACACAAGTGGCTCAGGTAGTGCAGCTCATCCAGGATGGCACATCAATGCGAGCTGTGGCAAGAAGGTTTGCTGTGTCTGTCAGCGTAGTGTCCAGAGCATGGAGGCGCTACCAGGAGACAGGCCAGTACATCAGGAGACGTGGAGGAGGCCGTAGGAGGGCAACAACCCAGCAGCAGGACCGCTACCTCCGCCTTTGTGCAAGGAGGAGCAGGAGGAGCACTGCCAGAGCCCTGCAAAATGACCTCCAGCAGGCCACAAATGTGCATGTGTCTGCTGAAACGGTCAGAAACAGACTCCATGAGGGTGGTATGAGGGCCCGACGTCCAGAGGTGGGGGTTGTGCTTACAGCCCAACACCGTGCAGGACGTTTGGCATTTGCCAGAGAACACCAAGATTGGCAAATTCGCCACTGGCGCCCTGTGCTCTTCACAGATGAAAGCAGGTTCACACTGAGCACGTGACAGACGTGACAGAGTCTGGAGACGCCGTGGAGAACGCTCTGCTGCCTGCAACATCCTCCAGCATGACCGGTTTGGCGGTGGGTCAGTCATGGTGTGGGGTGGCATGTCTTTGGGGGGCCGCACAGCCCTCCATGTGCTCGCCAGAGGTAGCCTGACTGTCATTAGTTACCGAGATGAGATCCTCAGACGCCTTGTGAGACCATATGCTGGTGCGGTTGGCCTTGGGTTCCTCCTAATGCAAGACAATGCTAGACCTCATGTGGCTGGAGTGTGTCAGCAGTTCCTGCAAGAGGAAGGCATTGATGCTATGGACTGGCCCGCCCGTTCCCCAGACCTGAATCCAATTGAGCACATCTGGGACATCATGTCTCGCTCCATCCACCAACGCCACGTTGCACCACAGACTGTCCAGGAGTTGCTGATGCTTTAGTCCAGGTCTGGGAGGAGATCCCTCAGGAGACCATCCGCCACCTTATCAGGAGCATGCCCAGGCGTTGTAGGGAGGTCATACAGGCACGTGGAGGCCACACACACTACTGAGCCTCATTTTGACTTGTTTTAAGGACATTACATCAAAGTTGGATTAGCCTGTATTGTGGTTTTCCACTTTAATTTTGAGGGTGACTCCAAATCCAGACCTCCATGGGTTGATACATTTGATTTCCATTGATCATTTTTGTGTGATTTTGTTGTCAGCACATTCAACTATGTAAAGAAAAAAAGTATTTAATAAGATTATTTCATTCATTCAGATCTAGGATGTGTTGTTTAAGTGTTCCCTTTATTTTTTTGAGCAGTATATATATATATATATATATATATATATATATATATATATATATATATATATATATATATATATATATATATATATATATATATATATATATATATATATATATATATATATATATATATATATATACATACATATACATACATATACATATATACACACACACATATATATATACATACAGTGGGGAGAACAAGTATTTGATACACTGCCAATTTTGCAGGTTTTCCTACTTACAAAGCATGTAGAGGTCTGTAAGTTTTATCATAGGTACACTTGAACTGTGAGAGACGGAATCTAAAACAAAAATCCAAAAAATCACATTGTATGATTTTTAAGTAATTAATTTGCATTTTATTGCATGACATAAGTATTTGATACATCAGAAAAGCAGAACTTAATATTTGGTACAGAAACCTTTGTTTGCAATTACAGAGATCATACGTTTCCTGTAGATCTTGACCAGGTTTGCACACACTGCAGCAGGGATTTTGGCCCACTCCTCCATACAGACCTTCTCCAGATCCTTCAGGTTTCGGGGCTGTCGCTGGGCAATACGGACTTTCAGCTCCCTCCAAAGATTTTTTATTGGGTTCAGGTCTGGAGACTGGCTAGGCCACTCCAGGACCTTGAGATGCTTCTTACGGAGCCACTCCTTAGTTGCCCTGGCTGTGTGTTTCAGGTCGTTGTCATGCTGGAAGACCCAGCCACGACCCATCTTCAATGCTCTTACTGAGGGAAGGAGGTTGTTCGCCAAGATCTCGCGATACATGGCCCCATCCATCCTCCCCTCAATACGGTGCAGTCGTCCTGTCCCCTTTGCAGAAAAGTATCCCCAAAGAATGATGTTTCTACCTCCATGCTTCACAGTTGGGATGGTGTTCTTGGGGTTGTACTCATCCTTCTTCCTCCAAACACGGCGAGTGGAGTTTAGACCAAAAAGCTCTATTTCTGTCTCATCAGACCACATGACCTTCTCCCATTCCTCCTCTGGATCATCCAGATGGTCATTGGCAAACTTCAGACGGGCCTGGACACGCGCTGGCTTGAGCAGGGGGACCTTGCGTGCGCTGCAGGATTTTAATCCATGACGGCATAGTGTGTTACTAATGGTTTTCTTTGAGACTGTGGACCCAGCTCTCTTCAGGTCATTGACCAGGTCCTGCCGTGTAGTTCTGGGCTGATCCCTCACCTTCCTCATGATCATTGATGCCCCACGAGGTGAGATCTTGCATGGAGCCCCAGACCGAGGGTGATTGACCGTCATCTTGAACTTATTCCATTTTCTAATAATTGCGCCAACAGTTGTTGCCTTCTCACCAAGCTGCTTGCCTATTGTCCTGTAGCCCATCCCAGCCTTGTGCAGGTCTACAATTGTATCCCTGATGTCCTTACACAGCTCTCTGGTCTTGGCCATTGTGGAGAGGTTGGAGTCTGTTTGATTGAGTGTGTGGACAGGTGTCTTTTATACAGGTAACGAGTTCAAACAGGTGCAGTTAATACAGGTAATGAGTGGAGAACAGGAGGGCTTCTTAAAAGAAAAACTAACAGGTCTGTGAGAGCCGGAATTCTTACTGGTTGGTAGGTGATCACATACTTATGTCATGCAATAAAATGCAAATTAATTACTTAAAAATCATACAATGTGATTTTCTGGATTTTTGTTTTAGATTCCGTCTCTCACAGTTGAAGTGTACCTATGATAAAAATTACAGTCCTCTACATGCTTTGTAAGTAGGAAAACCTGCAAAATCGGCAGTGTATCAAATACTTGTTCTCCCCACTGTATATATAGAGATAGAGATAGAGATATATAGAACTTTCTTCTGAAACTCGTCAGTCTATTATTGTTCTGAGAAATGAAGGTTATTCCATGCGAGAAATTGCCAAGAAACTGAAGGTCTCGTACAAAGCTGTGTACTACTCCCTTCACAGAACAGCGCATGGAATAGCCTTAATTTCTCAGAACAAGAATAGACTGACGAGTTTCAGAAGAAAGTTATTTGTTTCTAGCCATTTTGAGCCTGTAATCGAACCCACAATTGCTGATGCTCCAGATACTCAACTAGTCTCAAGAAGGCCAGTTGTATTGCTTCTTTAAATCAGCACAACAGTTTTCAGCTGTGCTAACATAATTGCAAAAGTGTTTTCCAATGATCAATTAGCCTTTAAAAATTATAAACTTGGATTAGCAAACACAACGTGCCATTGGAACACCGGACTGATGGTTGCTGATAATGGGCCTCTGTACGCCTATGTAGATATTCCATTAAAAATCAGCCGTTTCCAGCTACAATAGCCATTTAAAACATTAACAATGTCTATACTGTATTTCTGATCAATTTTATGTTATTTTAAATGGACAAAAAAAGTGCTTTTCTTTCGAAAACAAGGATGTTTCTAAGTGACTCCACACTTTTGAACGGTAGTGTAGGTATTGGTAGACCTGAGCTGATGTAGCCATACTAGAGAGGTAGGTAGGTATTGGTAGACCTGAGTTGATGTAGCCCAACTAAAGTGGTAGGTATGTATTGGTAGACCTAAGTTTATGACCAGACATGTAAGTAAGTACTGGTAGATATTGGTAGATATACATTTGTAGCACAACTAAAGCGGTAGGTAGGTATTGGTTGCCCTAAACTTATATAGGCTAGCCCAACTAATGAACAATACAAGAAGCCAAGCCCAAAACATAAGTGAAGATGGCAAATTCCATATCAATGGGATTTGTAACATTTCAGTCATTCAACAGAAAACGTTTTTAAGGTTGAGAAGGTAATCAAGGAGTAGCCTATGTTACTTTGGCAAAATAGAGATGATCCACGTGCTGAAGGAAAAACAGACAAGACAGCGTGGCCTATTCTAAATATCCCTGACATAACAAATTGGCAAATGTTATCAGTTTGCAAACAACAAGTGGTTAACTAGGCCTAATAGCAGAGTAAAAAAGAGAGATCAGAGAGCTCTAATGTAGGTGTGTGTGTGTGTTTTGTTATGCTTGTGTACGAGTGTAATCTGGCAACCAGAGATAACCAGCATATAATCATTGTGTCTCTGCAAGCAAAGTCAGGAGACAGCCACCCAGAGAGAGACAGGACGGGAGTTATCTTGGGTGGGCCTGAATGCCAGACCCCTGATTAGAGAAGAACAGCAGTTCATAGCAGGCATGTGTGTGTGTCATGTTTACTGTTTATTTCTGATTGCTTATTTCACTTTTGTTTCGTATCTATTTCACTTTCTTTGGCAATGTAAACATGGTTCCCATGCCAATAAAGCCCTTTGAATTGAATTGAGTGAGTGAGAGAAAGTGAGAGAGAGAGACAGTCATCAGAAAACTAATAACGTTCAGCATTGCTCACAGGATTGGTGCTTTGCTTTTGTGTCATAGGGTACAACCAGACCCACCATTGTTTTGCTCTCTGAATCTGTGGGGCTCAATCCTCCTAAAACCTGAATGTTATTCCAAAGTGCCTGCCCAGTAACATAAAACCCAAAGCATGTCAGAGCTTGGGCACAGCTGTGTGTGTAAGTGAGTGTGTCCCTACACTGTTTCCACCAAAGACAGAATGACAGAGTTGTCTAATCCTAGGCTCATAATGGCTGAGCTGTGTGTGTTATCAAGCTCTATAACCTTGATTATGATATAACTAGCATAACAACTAGCCTGTATGACCTGCAATGACATTAACCCTAGTATACCTGTTATGATCAATTTGATCCCATACACCCCATTACGATTTACATAGACCCATCATGCATACCACACATACTATTAGGCTATCCTAATCAACAGCTAGAAATCCTCCCAACTTCTACAGTAGATGAGTCGGACAAGGTCTGATAGATACTGTACAGGTACACTCAATATGGCTATGATGCTCATTCTATTTCAATGAATCTGAAGGGGAGAAAAAACAGATTGTGTGAAAAATCTGTCAATGTGCCCTTGAGCAAGGCACTTAACCCTAATTGCTACTGTATGTCAATGCTCTGCTCATTGTCTTACGTCAGATCGTGTCACTCCTACGCAACGCTCGTCCCGCAACTGATCGGTCTTGTAGAACATGAAACTCAATTATTATATATTTTTTTTTGCTCATCCGCCTAACACTAGTTCCTAATTCACTCTCGGTAGCTATCACACACTGGCTACTACGGCGGCAAAACATGCTCCAGCTAGCAGCCTAGTGCAAGCTTGTTTGAATGGCCATTCATTCGGTAGCTAGTTTGCTAGCTTGTTGATGAAGTTGTAAGGCATCAAGGTTATGGGACTGTTCTCAGACATCAGCATGTAACTGACTGACAGCTGGCACTGTGCCATGCTACTTTGTAACATTTGGCCAACGCGATAACGTTGCAGAGAAAAGTCAGCTGTACTGTAGAACTCAGCGCACTAATCACAGCAGAACAGATATCATGTAAAATAATTTGTGCATTAGCTAGAACTTCACTACACTAGCTAGTTAGCTAGAGGGAGTATTTAGCATGGAGTGTGTGAACTGGCATTGTTAGCATCCCTGCCTTTCGTTAAATATGGATTGATTGGAGACTGGTTCAGCCAGCAACGCGTTAGCTAGCAAATGTTCATGCACATTTCATAAACTGATTCTGCCACCACAAATCACCTTAGCTAGATGTAGAATTAGGTAGTGAAGACTTGCTCATGAAAATTATGACAATATTAGCTACAGGTTTATACAGTAGTTTTTGGTAAGATTAACTCTTACTCTTTTGAGGGTGAAAGGGGATTCAGTGGACGATGTCAACGTGGTAATATTTTCTGATGTTAACTTAGGACAGCATATTGTAGCCGGACTTCCTTTTAGCTATCCCATGAGTGTTTGTGCGCTTCAGACAGATTAGTGCAGAAGGCCGTCGCACTGTCTGCTAAAATGACAAATGTACATCATTCCCAGAGACCATTTACATGACTCAAGAATCTAACCACTGGATCTTTCTGCCCGTCCTTTAATTAGCTGTGTCCATGCCTTAACACAAACACACACGTTTGGCCCTCCCCCCAAAAAAGTGCTTTGTTGTATTTTGTTTTCCCCAATCTCCAGTTAGTCAGTGGCCTTTAACTCACCCTACACATGGCTATGTAACAACATGCCTTATTGTCAAACTCTCTCAATGAGGACTGCTGGTTAACTAAAGCTAAACAGCAGTTATCCTAATTAATACAGATGACCAAGAGAGCAGTGATCTAGACGTCTAAATGTCTATCTACATGAGTCATTCTATGGTGTGTGTGCAGTGTTGTCTGTTTGGAAATATTCTAAGGCATTCTGTCAGGTGGTATTCTGCTCAGAGCAGGCATAGATAAATGCTGTTGATCTTCTCTCTACGCGCGGGTGTCAGCTATGGCTATAAAAGGACAGATTACTCCTGCTGCCCCACTCAACTGTCCGCTCTGTCCCCCCCCACTCTCACCAACACTACCTGATCCCTCTCCCACTCGCTCTCCACTAGCAGAGCTCTCCTAAGCACAACCGCTAATCCTTGCAATATTCCACACATTCACAAGAACCACATGGTCGGTCAAACTAAACATGGTGCACAAGGGCACCTCAACTTGTGGCTCACCCCTAACCTGACAAAGTTTATCATGTCCTGGGACAACATTAACAACCACAACAATAGTATCCTTAAAACAGCCTAAAACCAAACTGTGGCATAGCTTTGGCTCTGTCTTCTTGGGCCAGGTCCCCCTTAGAAAACATTTTGTCTCTCTATGTGGGATTTCTTGGTTTAAAGGGATAGTTCGAGAGCGATTGCTAATGAGCGCTAGCGTAATGATGAAGAGATCAGCTAGCGTTAATTGCCAAAATCTTGAACTATCCCTTTAAAGTAAGATAACACAGCCTGGCCTAGTTTAGCTATAAGAAAAATTTATAAAATGTAACGTGAATTCACAATGCAGAATATGGTCCTATTGCGTATGGTGGCCCTATTGCGTATGACCGCTAAGGGGCAATGAAGTTCTATCTACCACAGTCATAGTTTGAATCTCAAACTGAACACTTGTCCCCTAAGCCCTTTATCGAGTGGCCACTTGCTGTTGTATTCGATAGTGATCATTTGAGTCTGCAACTGTTTTGGCCAAAATGAGCATTGTGACAATGCGCACTCAACGTCCCAACTGGCACTTATCAATATTCCAAAATTCAAAATCCATTCGCGAGCATCGTCTTCCGCGACCTGTCTTGTGCATGACTCACTCGCTATGAAACGCGTGCACTGGGGCAGACAGACGCATACTCTTATAGGCAGTGGGAAAGTTGTAAAAACAAAACATCTTATAGTATATCGGTCGCCAGTGATTCCATCAGCTGATTTAGCTTGTGGTAGCCTGCCTGCTGCTAGCTAGCTAGCTTCACTGACAAACACAGGGATGGCAATCTAGCTAGCTAGCTAAGGATGTTGGGCACTGCACTCATAAACAGTGTGTAGCTTGTCACTTATTTACGATAGTTTGACAGCTTGCTGATGAAGTTGTAGACTTGTTCCCAGCAGTCAGTCCATACTTCAGCATGTTTCCAACGCACCAATCGTTACTTTGTAAAGTTAAGTCATCTAAAAAAAAGCACAGCACAGCAGCAGACTCGATGCTGTACTGACTCAGGGCAGAGCAGGCTGTTAGCTGCGGTTGCTTGCCTTTCTCTGCCATTTTTCCAATTTAACGATGATGGCGTGCGGAGCGCTTTCAAAATAATTTGAAAAATGCATATCTCCTACTAACGTTGCAGCATTGTTGCGTTATTTTCCCCCTTTATGATCGTGACCTGGAAGTGGTAGTTTTGATAACTGCACTGTGATTTTAATTTTGTAGAATATTTATACATTTTTTCTTAACGTTAATGTCCCAATTTCATTTAAATGTTTAAATGTTCACACCCCCAACTACAAGCACAGCTACTTCTGGCTACATAAACTACAGTACCCATAATGCATCTACAAATCAGAGTTCGTGAGACATGATGGGACTACAGCAATAAAACGTGACATGGCCTCTGTTCCAATATCCACACTAGCGTACCACCCTATCATAAAGCTATGTATTGGAGCATGCTAAGTGGTATGCTTGACATTGGAATCCAACCATGGCCTATTGAACAAAATAAATATACATTTCCAGCCCCAGCCCCTAACCCAGTCTCCCTTGCCACAATCCAAAATGTATCTAACCCCAAGAGTAACGGACTGCAATAGGATGGACAACATGCATGTCCTTGTTAGAAGCCACAAAACATGTCACAGCCAGTAACGTTTGTCCTACACTGCTTTAGTATAGGACCTGTCCTTTTGGAAAGCTTTTACATTCTCAGCCTACTCGCTGATGGACATAGTTGATCAATGGACAGACAGATGGACTCCAACAGACTGCTACCGTATAGGCTACAGTAGGACCACAGGTCTGTCCTTGCTGGCTTAGCCTACACAATCATTCATTAAGACAAACACTAGAGAGAGGTTGAAAACCCTCAAACACTGAGTCTTGTATTGGGAGTGGACCACCTGCCTGTCCTTGCTCAGCGTGGAAGGCTCGGAGCCTCTTCTTGAAGCGTGACGGCAGAACGAAGTCACATCCACGGGCCAGCAGAGCCAGCTCCTTCCTCAGGTCAGGGTCCTGACGCAACGAGAGCTCCTTCATCCTCATCCTCGCGCCAGACAGGATGGGATGATTCCGCACACACACAGACCTACACCCTCTGATCCAATGGGATTATCTTCCTATGGATTGTCCCAGTAGTAGAAATCGCAAGAGTAGTAGTGGGAGTAGTAGCAGTAGTAGTAGTACTAGCAGTAGTTAGGCTAATTACTAGAACAGAAATACTCAGTTTGTGTCCACTGTCCTTGTGCTTGTCCTGGGAGCCTCTTGAAGTCAGAGTAGCAGTAGAAGTAGTGGTAGCGCTCCTCTGTCCCTGTGATCCTGTGGTTGTCCTTTAACAGAGCGAGAACTTCTTAACGCTGGGCAGCAGCTGATGCAGTGTCACTAGCCTCAAAACGTTGCCTATCTGTCTGCTGTCCTGTCAGACACTACACCACACCAAACACCACAGTGACTGACTGCTAGGGTCAGGGAGCCCCAGCCTACCAGCAGCCACTAGGGAGATAAGGACTGTGTGTGTGTGTGTGTGAGTGTGAGTGAGTGGTGTGGATATGCCCTTTCCAGTTTGCATTCCTCAGCTCTCATAGAAGGTTATGTAAAGAGACAGACCTGCTGTTGTTGAGGGCCCGCTAACTTGGGAATACAGCCGAATGCCAAGATGACCCCCTGCTCACCAACGGTTCCGAGAGACACTAGTAGGTCTGTGCCACAGGAAAATACCCTAGAGCTGTCTCTTTATGACCACAATCCAGCTGGTAGTTGGAAGTATCAAACATTTCTTCAGGGCTAGAGCTTCGAAATGCAAGATTCACCGTCAGTTCTTCCTCCTATTACTTTGGGATTTCAGAGAGTCTGATCAGCATGAGATACCAGGTGCTGTAGCAGCAGCCAGATGCATTAGTGGGCCTTCGTCATATTAAAAGGTATATTTAACCAACTTCAAACTTAATGTAGGCAGGGCACACATTTTTCTGTGGGATGAATATGTGTAGACTTGAGCCGATGAGGAGCCATCAAAACTTGTGACAACTCACAAAAAGTGTGAAAAGAAAAGCCTCAGTTTTTCTCTGTGCATCACGTCGTATGGTTTTTCTTTGTTTTGCCTTCCCTTCACAGGCTTGGGCTGCCATCCATTCCACGTCTTATTATAGTTGAAGGGCCCTAGTCGGCGGTATGGAAGGGGAAGTGTTGAATTTCAAAGAATGATGGCCGAACCAGTCTGCACCTATTAAAAGCACCAGCAAGCACTGTTTGGGCAACCCAAGAAACCAGATCTGGAGAAACAAGTGTGTATCTTTAGTGCTTGCGCAAACATCCGCCTCCTGTCCTGGACTGACAGCAATTACATCAATTCCCCATAAACGTGCTGATCCAACAGCACTAGGCGGCCTAGGTGTGGAGGACGGGTGCATTCAAGAGGAGAGACGTTGTATTTATAACGCCAGTTGTTGTTCTCGCAAACAAATCTAATTAGGCTGAAAATGACTTGAGCTGTGTGTGTGTGTGTGTGTTAGTGAATACAGTGTGTGGTTATGGTGTGTAAACATGCAGGGTGTGAAGCGAAAAGCACACCCGGGCTAAAATGATAAGTATTTTTAGATGACAGGATCACAGAGTCCACATTCTTCCACTGGTTTCAGCACAAACCTAGTTCCTGTTGTCCCCCAATAGCAGGATACGGCACGCGTTTGATAAGCCATTTGCAATCTGCCTTTTGTTGTCCCTCTACGCTCATCAGCTCGACGCGAACACGAAAGGAAAATACGAGAACTCAAACAAACTGATCACATGAAACTGTCAGTACATGTAATATTTTTTCTGTCAGTGTTCGCATTAGTGAGAGCCATAATCTGAAGTTTGTTTCATAAATATAGGTATTATTCTGTGATAACAATCTGTTTGTTCACACTTTAGGACACTGCCTCTCTTTGGAAAATGGAACACAGAGAGGGAGAGAGAGAAGTCTGTCTCTGTAGTACCAGTGAGCTCTGGTACTGAGTACTACTGACTGACCGGGAGAATCAGATGGGCCTTCACTGGAGAGGATAGCCGTCAGTGCCAACAGTGCCACTCTCTCTCACACACACGCACTCACGCACACTTGCATGCACACACAGAGGCCAAAACGACTTAACAATGGCACCACTCACCAATTCAGCCTTGGGCTATTGTCTGCTCTACTGTTGACAAGCTATAGCCTACCCTGGTTGCCAAAATAAAAACTATTGCATAGAGAGACAAAAGTTGATATGGTACACTATCACTGTCAAAGACAAATAAACACATTCTTACACAGTGAGTGCACCCAGCAACGTGTCTAACCTGAAGGATCTAAATATGAACAGGAAATAGCATACCACGCTCTCAGTGAGAGCTTGTTGCGTAACGTGAGAGATTATGGTGAGAGAGTGAGCTAGAGAGGAGAGAGCGCGAGACGGAGCGACGGCATGAGAGCGAGCGCGAGCGAGCACAAGAGAGAGAAAGAGCGAGAGCGAGCAAGCGACCCCTCTGACCCAACAGCAGGAGAAAGTCAATAACAAACAATAGCAGAATAGCCTATAAATGGAATCGAGCAAGCTCCAGGTCTATCCTCTTCAATCTTATGGCTGAGACAGGGATTTGAGAATACATGTGAACCCAGGCCAAACATAGGGCCCATTTCACCGACTACATGGCGGGCTTAGGGAAGGGCCTGCTAGCGGAACATGATGTGAGCAGGATCAGCTGGCTTGCATAAAAGAGTGATAAGGCAGTAGCTAGAATGATACTGTCATCATGGAGGTTTAGGGGAAAATCCATACGGCCGATGTGGCGACTAACTGGAGCAAAGGGCTAGATGGCCTATATCAACAACAACGACTGGAACTAGACTAACTGCTATTGAGCTACTGATACACAAGTTTTTTCCTGACCAAATGACCTGATCAAAAAAACTATGGGTTTGACGTAGCCCTTCATGTTCCTGCTCAGATAACATAACACAGTGGTGACAAAGCCCTGGTCTTAAGTAGGCTAAAACAATAAGAAAAAAAAAACTTATTTGGTTAGGTCCAGGTTAAAGTCAGTGAAATAAAGTGTTTCAGAATAGAAAAGGTTGGCTGGTTGTATATTATTATTATTATTATTTATATTATATTATATTATTATATAGGCCTAGTAATTGGGAACTGAACAAGCCCTTAGCTGCCGTAATGACACTGTTGTTACTAGATTGGATATTTTCTGGTGAAGAAGGCCTTGCTAATAAAAATCACTTGAGGTGCAGTTTAGCACTTGGGTCGCCCGATAGGTCAGGCAACCGATATTGTGACCCTTTGGCCCCCCTTTGCAAGAAATAACTTCATGGTTAAAGCACAGCAGCATGTTATTACAAAAAATACACCTAAAGACATTTTCCAACATACAACTAAAGCTAATATTTAGGAATCCTGAAAAATAAAACTGAATGTCTTACTCTTAACTAACCGTTATCCTAGCCATGTCAGAATTGTTTCCAAAATGCTGGGTTGGGACCCATTGATGGGTAGTGGCCGATTCCTTTTGGGTTGCGACTTGAGGATGGGTGCTGGCTAGAATTGTTCTAGCCTATTTGTAGCCAACTTCACGAGAAAGAGGCAGGAGCGAGCTCCAAAAGCTTTAGAAGGGTCACAGTAAAACAGGTTTGAGAACCACACAAGTGATTGTAGAAACCGAACAGGGATTGTCCGAACACTGATCATGTCAAATCATTGAGACCTCAGGTCATGCCTAGTAGATATACTGCCTTCTCCTCAGCAGAAACATATTGCAGCAGATCAAAAGAATGATCGACCGCCACTTACTCAGACAATTAACAGCATCTGTGTAGAGTTATTCTTCACTGAATTACACAGAGGACAAATCTGCTGCCTGCCGCCACCCCGGCCTGCACACCCAGGCTCAGTTCTGAGTAGTTAATGCAAGCACAAGGGAAACCAAGGCTATCTATATCAGTGTCTTGTGTCAAAGTTGGACCAGCTGTTCTGAGCAGCATCAGTATGACGTTAATTGAATTTTTATCTAATCCTTTGAAGAATGCATTTGTATTCTGGAATTCCTGTGGCTTGCTTAAAATAGAGTGTTACTTGATGCCCGATAGCAATCACTTTAATACGAAGTGACATATTGTGGGTACATGCCTCTGACGTCAGGCCACAAAATACAGACTGTACAAAACAGTTGCTGCATGGAGGGAATGGGGCCGAGGACCAGTGAAGAGCTCGGGGAAAAGAGAATGGACGTGGAAATCACCTTTTCACATCTGTCAAATCTCTTGACGTTTCACAGCGATATTTCTTCCATGCCAAAAATGAAAACACAAAGCAGACCAAACCCTTTGGTCCTTTAAAAACCTGCTGTAAAATAGTGTGCTATAGCTTGGAAAATACATAAATGTGACTCTGGATGACAACATAATGATGTGTTTCTCCACCATTAGGGTTGTTTTCCTAAAGAAGTTAATCCACTTCGTGTTTTGTTTCCTCGCCACGATACTAATGAGTATCGCGATACTTGTATCATCCGAGCCCTAGCAGACACAGAGAGGGAGAGCCTATGACAAGAGATTCATTACCAACAGATGTCTCTCTTGATAAAATACCATTATCTGACTGAAATCCACAGATACGGAGGAGGCTGAATGGTTCTGTTGCATTACTCTATTTTCTGCCAATTACTGTTGTGGCCAGAGACTAGGCCATTTAAACTGTCCCTTGTTGAATACTAAGAAAATATTGGTTTTGCTTTGACTGCACCCACTCTTTAGCTTTGAGAACCATGCCATGCAAGTGATTATCTGAGTGACTGAGACATACAGAGCCTTGTGCATTTGTTTTTGTGTCCCTGTCCAGAACCCAAGAAAGGACTTGGGACTGCTTCACAATCCATCTTAAGATCATGGAATATGGGACTTGCTGATAGGATAGCTCTTAGTATCATACACAATCTAACTAGGCCTAACACTTTTTAAATGGCAATCTGGGATTCGAAAAACAACAAAGCGGGCACCCCGCCACTTGATTTGATAAACAGCTGAAGGATGGGGCTTGAGAAATGTAACCACTCAAATTCATAGACACAGCTTAGCTATGGATGCAGGAACTGACCATCAATGAGTATGTTTCCATGCACAGTAATAATTCGATATTAAACTGATTATGGCAGTTGGCAGATTATGCAATAGTCCTATAAACACCTTACTCTGATCATTTTAAAATCGGTGTAAGGTCAAAATCGAAGTACGGTAAGCATACCTGGTTCTCTGAGTAATCTTTCGAATTATTAGGACATGTAAACACCTTAAATCGGCGTTACAGCGTTGTATTTGATATGTGCATGTGCTAGCACCAGACGAGCGAGCCGCTCTCTTTAGTGTGAGTGAAGTGAGTTTGGAACAACAATGTGTGCGTCTAGAAGTAGTTTTCACATACACATTTTATGTCCGAACTCAGAATCAAATATGCTTCAGAAAAATAACATGGTCGCTGTGGTAGAACGTTTATTTTGATTCGCAATTTCTGCATTTATCAGAGTGCCATCAGGTAACCTGATTTTAGATGTGTCCATGTAAACAGGATTATTAGGGAAATTGTTCATCTTGCAAAGCATGTAATCGTTTTAACCAAACTATTATATTAATCTGACTATCCACAATAATCACATTATTTTGTGTATGTAACTGTACTCTCAAACCCTGTACCTGGAGAGCAAACCTCTAGTAGGTTTGCAATCCAACCCTAGTTGTAACTAACTGGATTCAATTTATCAACCAGCTAATTATTTGAATCGGGTGCGCTAGATTAGGGTTGGGAGGGAAAGCCTACAGGACGGTAGCTCTCCAGGAACATAGTTGGAGAGCCATGATCTACGATATCAAAATGGTAGGCTACTTTTAACTGTTTTGAAGCTACAGTGTTAGATTGGTGTCACACTTTTGTCCCAGACCCAGCTAACACACCAGACTCCAATAATCTACTAATCATGATCTTCAGTTTAGAATGAATTTAGTTTAATCAGCTGTGTTTGCTAGGGATGGGGAAAAAGTATCACACCACTCGGGCTCCAAAGGACTGGAGTTGCCCATCCCTGCTTTTTATCATGAATTTAATGGGTGAAAATGGATGTACCAATCCCAGATTGCCCCTTTAAATACTGACTAGTTATTTGTGTCTCTCCTCAGGTCTGTGACAGCATTCCCATACCTGGGACTTGGTTTCACCAGAAAATGTTGGTGTCTGTCTGCATTTGCATTCCTAGTTGGTGCTTCTAAAGGGCTTGGCACCTTCACCTAGGCACAGACGCAATGTCAACATTCGGGATAGGGAGGGGGAGGATGTGTGTTCTCAGCTGTCTGGGCGGCTCACTGTTATCACATTACAACCACAGCAGGGTTTCCGTTAGCCGGCAATGAAAATATAATAAATAAAATTGTTGCTGGACAAAAAAAAATCCAATTGCAAAATAATGCTTTTTATTCATTGATGGAAATACCAGTCAATGTACTCCAACTTCAAAAGGCAAATATACTTCATATGCTAATAACTTCCGTGAAGTATACACCGACTGGGCAAAATTGTGTTTATTATCCCCGTTTCCAGTGTGCCCGTCGGGAGGGGATTCTCTCTCCAAAACAGAGTAGAGATGGCCTCAAGATCACACCTTCTTGAGGACAACGTAACGAGGCTGATGCGCATCGCAAGCTGCTCCAAGGAGTTGGACAGTTTTGACTTCCCAACAGTAGCGGCTCACTTTGAGCAGGCCAAGACAAATTATTGTGTTCGTAGACAGCCATGTTTTGTAATTTTATAATTACAATGTCCATGCCTAGGCTAAATTAAATTAGAGGGCTAGATTATATTAGAAAACAGCTATGTTTTGTTATTTATTTATTAAACTCATACAAATAGGCTAATTATATTATAAAAAATATTATTGTGTATATAAATATAAATTGTGTTTTATTACAGTGTAGGGCAACTTGTTTTTCTAGCCTAAATGTTTTTTTTGTTTTTTTTAAATGATATTTACGTATGATTTATAGCAGAGATGAAGATGTTTTGCTTTTCCAAAAAACCTGTCATGTTGGTATAAGAACATTGTTCTACTTTATTATTGCAAGGCTAATTTTTATTCTGTTAAAATGAATGAACAATCTAAATGCGATTTCTGTCATTCTGAGCACCGTGGATGGAAGCCCTAATGGGTTACGCACCCAATGCATATGGATGTCGGGTAAATTTCTCAAATGTCAGATAAATAAAAATTTTGCCAGTCACGTTCATTATCCAGCACCAAATGTTCCTAATGGAAACCTTGAGCCACCGTCACATCCAGGCAGGAATGTTCTCGCCTGAGTGTGGAGGGCACCCGGTCTAGGGAATGGCATTCACTGTACTCCATTCATTTAATGTCATGTATGGGCAAAACGCACATAAATTCTAATCTACAGCAGCAAAGTTAACACACACTAACATAACTACTTGGCTAGATCTCCAAACAAGACTGAAACAAATTTGAGTATAGATGGCTTTTGCTGAAACAGACTGGAATTCAGGTTATAGGGAGAGAGAAAGACAAATCTTGCCTCATCTGGCTTGGCTCTGTATGAGACCACTCAGCAGCCTCTTGTGGCAAGACTGGGGAAAGGGAGTATCAAAGCACTAGAACAGAGGGGCCTCTCGAGTGGCGCAGCGGTCCCCGAAAAAATTAATATATTGGTCAACCGAGAGTCATCTGTTCTTTTGATCGAAATGTTTAAACGTGTACTTTTCCATATATACAGTGCCTTCGGAAAGTATTCAGACCCCTTTACATTTTCCACATTTTATTAGGTTACAGCCTTATTATAAAATTCATTAAATAGTTTTTTCCCCATCAATCTACACACAATACCCCATAATGACAAAGCAAAAACGTGGAAGGTGACCTTCCCCCCAGTCTGAGGTCCTGAGCACTCTGGAGCAGGTTATCATCAAGGATCTCTCTGTAATTTGCTCCGTTCATCTTTGCCTCGATCCTGACTAGACTCCCAGTCCCTGCCACTGAAAAACATCCACACAGCATGATGCTGCCACCACCATGCTTCACCGTAGGGATGGTGACAGGTCTCCTCCAGAAGTGACGCTTGGCATTCAGGCCAAAGAGTTAAATCTTGGTTTCATCAGATCAGAGAATCTTGTTTCTCATGGTCTGAGAGTCTTTAGGTGCCTTTTGGCAAACTCCAAGCAGGCTGTCATGTGCCTTTTACTGAGGAGTGGCTTCCGTCTGGCCACTCTACCATAAAGGCCTAATTGGTGGACTGCTGCAGAGATGGTAGTACTTCTGGAATGTTCTCTCATCTCCACAGAGGGACTCTAGAGCTCTGTCAGAGTGACCATCGGGTTCTTGGTCACCTCCCTGATCAAGGCCCTTCTCCCCCGATTGCTCAGTTTGGCCGGGCGGCCAGCTCTAGGAAGAGGCTTGGTGGTTCCAAACTTCTTCCATTTAAGAATGATGGAGACCACTGTGTTCTTGGGGACCTTCAATGCTGCAGACATTTTTTGGTACCCTTCTCTAGATCTGTGCCTCGACACAATCCTGTCTCGGAGCTCTATGGACAATTCCTTCGACCTCATGGCTTGGTTTTTGCTCTGACATGCACTGTCAACTGTGGGACCTTATATAGACAGGTGTGTGCCTTTCCAAATCATGTCCAATCAATTGAATTTACCACAGGTGGACTCCAATCAAGTTGTAGAAACATCAAGGATGATCAATGGAAACAGGATGCACCTGAGCTCAATTTCGAGTCTCATAGCAAAGGGTCTGAATACTTAAATAAATATTTTATACATTTGCAAACATTTCTAAAAACCTGTTTTCGCTTTGTCGTTATGGGGGTATTGTGTGTTGATTGAGGAGAAACCATTTTTATTTAATCAATTTTAGAATAAGGCTGTAACGTAACAAAATTTGGAAAAAGGCAAGGAGTCTGAATACTTTCCGAATACAATCATCCAATGACGTCAGATCAAAGAGAAATGTCTAGGGGTAGAGGTTTATGAATTGGGACCGAGATAAATGAGTCTATTTAGCCAGACGATGAGCAGCAGCCTTACCTTTTTAGTGCTGACAGACCTCCGTAGCGTTCTCCCATTGGGTCCCACTACTCTGGCGTTACTACTGCTCCCAGAGGGTAGTGTGTGTGTAGAAGGGGGACTGGAAGGCGCACAGAGGGGTGCAGAAGACCTCTCTGACAGACTTCTCTTTGACGCCACATTGTTGTTCTCATTGAAGGTCATCAACCTTTTGTCCTTAGTGTCCCCGAGCCCCAGGTCAATGGTCTGTCCACTCTTGATCAGGCCGAGGTAGTCTTTGAGTATCGTCTGGGTCGTTGGCTCACTCAACCAGTTGAGGAAGAGCTCGTCCACTTTCATTTTTAGCACTGGTTGCAGGACTTGTGGCGTTGGCATGTTGTTTACCTCCATCTACTACTTTGACAGCACAGCACCTGTCAATGGGAAAATCAAATAGAGAATATGGGCTGGGCAGCTAGCTAGCTAGATCCCTTCAGCTATACCAGTGGGCAGTTTTCATCCCGGTAGATATGGTTTACCCTTAACGTTATCAACATAAGCATGACAAACCTCCTGGCATTGACAACTTAGATGGAAAGCTACTGAGGATGGTAGCTGACTATGGCCACTCCTATCTGTCATATCTTTAATCTGAATCTAGAGGAAGGTGTTTGTCCTCAGGCCTGGAGTGAAGCCTTTACTGGTTCTAACAGCAGACCTATCAGCTTGCTGCCAGCTCTTAGCAAACGGGCATTAAACAAAGCCTGTGTGTCCTTGTAAGCTGATGACTGAACAATATACGTGTAAGCAACCACAGCTAATGAAGTCACTGAAACCCTTAACAAGGATCTGCAGTCAGTTTTGGAATGGGTGGTAAGTAATAAACTGGTCCTGAACATCTCTAAAACTAAGAGCATTGTATTTGGTACAAATCATTCCCTAAGCTCTAAAACTCAGGTGAATCTGGTAATGAATGCTGTGTGTGGCTGTTGAACGAGTTGAGGAGACAATTACTTGGTGTTACCTTACATTGTAAACTATCATGGTCAAAACATATAGATTCAATGGTTGTCAAGATGGGGAGAGGTATGTCCATACTAAAGAGACGCTCTGCTTTTTTGACACCACACTCCAAAAAGCAAGTCTTGCAGGCTCTAGTTTTGTCTTATCTTGATTATTGTCCAGCCATGTGTCCAAGTGCTGCAAAGAAAGACATAGTTAACCTGAAGCTGGACCAGGACAGAGCGGCACATCTTGCTCTTCATTGTAATCAGAGGGCTAATATTAATACTATGCATGCCAGTTACTCTTGGCTAAGAGTTGAGGAGAGACTGACTGCATCACTTCTTATTTTTATAAGAGAAATTATGTTGAAAATTCCAAATTGTTTGCATAGTCAACTTACACACAGCTCTGACACACACACTTACCCCACCAGACATGCCACCAGGGGTATTTTCACAGTCCCCAAATCCAGAACAAATTCAAGAAAGTGTACAGTATTATATAAAGCCAGTATTGCATGGAACTCCCTTCCATCTCATATTGCTCAAATGAACAGCAGATCTGGTTTGAAAAAACCGATGAAGCAACATCTCACGGCACAACGCCTCTCGCCTATTTGACCTAGATATTTTGTGTGTATGTATTGATACGTAGCCTGTGTGCATTTTTTTATTCATGTAGTTCTGTCCTTCAGCGGTTCTTGTTTATTATTGTTCTGTTTTATGTCATGTTTTATGTTTTGTGTGGACCCCAGGTAGAGTAGCTGCTGCTTTCGCAACAGCTAATGCAGATCCTAATAAAATCCCAAACAGGCAGTAGAAGCATATTTGATAATTAGGCCTATACAGTGAGCATAGAAAAAAACAAATGATTATTTTATCAGATTCAATCACTAACTAGCTAGCAAATTATAGCTGCCTACTCCATATTGTTGGCAACTATAGCTAGCTGGGTCATTCCTACTAGGTGGTGCCTTTTGGAAGTCATAACTTTTTTTTGGGGGGGGGGGGGGGAGTATATACACAGTGAGGGAAAAAAGTATTTGATCCCCTGCTGATTTTGTACGTTTGCCCACTGACAAAGACATGATCAGTCTATAATTTTAATGGTAGGTTTATTTGAACAGTGAGAGACAGAATAACAACAAAAAAATCCAGAAAAACGAATGTCAAAAATGTTATAAATTGATTAGCATTTTAATGAGGGAAATAAGTATTTGACCCCGCTGCAAAACATGACTTACTTACATGAAGCACACATCTCAGGAGGGATTGTGTTCCACTCCTCTTTGCAGATCTTCTCCAAGTCATTAAGGTTTCGAGGCTGACGTTTGGCAACTCGAACCTTCAGCTCCCTCCACAGATTTTCTATGGGATTAAGGTCTGGAGACTAGCTAGGCCACTCCAGGACCTTAATGTGCTTCTTATTGAGCCACTCCTTTGTTGCCTTGGCCGTGTGTTTTGGGTCATTGTCATGCTGGAATACCCATCCACGACCCATTTTCAATGCACTGGCTGAGGGAAGGAGGTTCTCACCCAAGATTTGACGGTACATGGCCCCGTCCATCGTCCCTTTGATGCGGTGAAGTTGTCCTGTCCCCTTAGCAGAAAAACACCCCCAAAGCATAATGTTTCCACCTCCATGTTTGATGATGGGGATGGTGTTCTTGGGGTCATAGGCAGCATTCCTCCTCCTCCAAACACGGCGAGTTGAGTTGATGCGAAAGAGCTCGATTTTGGTCTCATCTGACCACAACACTTCACCCAGTTCTCCTCTGAATAATTCAGATGTTCATTGGCAAACTTCAGACGGCCCTGTATATGTGCTTTCTTGAGAAGGGGGACCTTGCGGGCGCTGCAGGATTTCAGTCCTTCACAGCGTAGTGTGTTACCAATTGTTTTCTTGGTGACTATGGTCCCAGCTGCCTTGAGATCATTGACAAGATCCTCCCGTGTAGTTCTGGGCTGATTCCTCACCGTTCTCATGATCATTGCAACTCCACAAGGTGAGCTCTTGCTTGGAGCCCCAGGCCGAGGGAGATTGACAGTTATGTTGTGTTTCTTCCATTTACGAATAATCGCACCAACTGTTGTCACCTTCTCACCAAGCTGCTTGGCGATGGTCTTGTAGCCCATTCCAGCCTTGTGTAGGTCTACAATCTTGTCCCTGACATCCTTGGAGAGCTCTTTGGTCTTGGCCATGGTGGAGAGTTTGGAATCTGATTGATTGATTGCTTCTGTGGACAGGTGTCTTTTATACAGGTAACAAGCTGAGATTAGGAGCACTCCCTTTAAGAGTGTACTCCTAATCTCAGCTCGTTACCTGTATAAAAAGACACCTGGGAGCCAGAAATCTGTCTAATTGAGAGGGGGTCAAATACTTATTTCCCTCATTAAAATGCTAATCAATTTATAACATTTTTGACATGCGTTTTTCTAGATTTTCTTTGTTGTTATTCTATCTCTCACTGTTCAAATAAACCTACCATAAAAATGATAGATTCATAATTTCTTTGTCAGTGGGCAAACGTACAAAATCAGCTGGGGATCAAATACTTTTTTCCCTCACTGTATATATTTTTTTATGTAGTATTCCATGAGAAAAAGGAAGTTTGTCTTTCAGAAAAACATATTGGTCAACCTCGGGCACTTAAATCATAATACTTATAGGCGGATTGTTTACACGTGGACCACGACATATTTCCACCCTGTTAGGGAAATACACAACTTTCTGAAAGTGTTAACAATGCATGTATATACTGTATCTAGATTTTGTAAGACATCAAATGTCCCTTATTCTATCACATTCATGTGTTTTCTTCAAATAATTATAAAACAATGATTAGGTTATTGAGTGAAACGTGTTATTTTCAGAACCCGTGCTTATTTGCCCCCCTCCCCAATTTTTCCAAATAAGAGTGAATAACAATTTAATTTAGTCATATATTTTACATCTGTGAAATGGTTGAAAAAACATTACTCCTAAAATAATAATTAATATTGTGCATCAGTTTACATCACTTTCTATTTATTCAATTTGCAATTATTTTGTATCTGTCTTTTTAATAACATCGTCAACCTGAGTTTGTAAAACAAGATGAAAAGTATTATTATTTATTTATATATATTGTTGCTAGCTTAATTGCATTACAATTATATATACACATTACAATTACTTATATTAGGCTACATGAACATATGTAACTGTAATTAGTACTTGTAATGTAATTAGCAACAAATACGTATCTAAATATACATACAATGTTATTATGCAAATATAAATAAATATTGAGTAATTGATTTAATATATTTTCTAAGAAAATGTCCACCCTTATAGGAGCCTAAATTAGCCATAGCTCTGTGGGTGATTGAGCTAGCATAATCAAAGATTTGTATAACTAACCCAAGATAGACCACAGCTGAGGGGAGGCCGGCTCATAATAATGGCTGGAGTAAATGGATTCGAATCAAACCATGTGTTTGATGTATTTTATACCATTCCATCCATTGCCACAACCCCGTCCTCCCCAATTAAGGTGCCACCAACAACCTGTAAGTATATTTTGCATTTGTAAAATGATTTTAATGTGATATGAAAGTAGATGACTTTATGTTTCTAGAACCGTACTGTAATTGATTCACGTTTAGATGGAGTATTTAGCTGGTTTGGATGCCAGAACCAATTTGCCTCTGAACAGAACATGTAGCGAAGGTCCTTGGGTAACGTTAGGCTCCTTTAGTCCATTATTGGGCTAGTGCAGAAGCTAGCAAGCTTGTTAGCTCTTATCTCTCGTGTATCAGACATAGAGATGCATTGGAAAGGAAAACCAGATAGGTATCTAATGTTTGGAAACTGCAAGAAATCAAGCTAACAAACGCCAGCCTTCTAGTAGTAGTTAGCCAATCGGCTAGTAGCTACTGTACATTGCTAAATTAGCTACCTTTTGAGCGAACTCTTTCTAGATTAATGTTACTACGGTAGCTAACGTTAGCTAGTTGTTGCAGTTAGCAAATTAGCTATGTCTCGCAAATCATTACCTATCACAGCAATTAGTTAATTTATTCAGCAGTTAAATAGCTAGATAGTTACATCAGCCATTTCCTAATACTGAAAACCAACATCATAAATAGCAAGCTAGTTAATTACCGTTAGCTATTAAAACAAACCTAGCTACAGTCAGTAGCAGCAGAAACTCCTTGTGTCGTGACCACAACAAACTGTGCTACGCTAACTGGAGCAATGCAAGCAAAATACCACTAGCTACGATAAAGGCATTGAAAGGAAATGTATGTAGGTAGCTACCATATACAAGTTTATCCACATTTTAAAGATTACCTGTATGTTATTAAAGTCAGGATACAAATTGTAGAGAAACGTTCATTTCACCGGGGTTTACTTTGAATTCCAGATCTCGTTCCCTACCTAGGTAACCAGGAAGAGCAAACAACGCGGGAACTTTCTGACAGCAAGAACATAACTTAACCCTATCAGTCCCGAGACCCCAGCAAAAATCGGCTTTTCATTTATCTGACTTTAATTTATCTGTCCAGCCCTTATATTTAGCCTCACGATGAAGCGTTATACAATTTTCTTTTCAGACAAGGGGTACAAGTAGAACACAAAACAATTCACGAGTTTCATAAGTTTTGATGACAAATGTCCAGTGCTTGACTTGGACTGAAATAGGTTCCGTACTCATTTTGGGTTTATATTTAGGTGCAGGAGCAAATGTAAATAAATAAAAATAAGGTCGGCCAAAGCAAAAACCTTATAGAGATGAATTTATATGAATGCTCAGTGGGAAATTAATATCCAACTAGTCAGTGACAACTGTTTGGAGTTTGTGACAGCAACTACTGTATGTGAGCTTATTACACAGTATTATAGACACAATGTACTGGGAAATCCTATGATCTTCAATGTAGAAGAACCCAGTACCTTCTAATGACTCTTGTGTAGAACAAAACATGTTTGGTTCATGAGTCTCAGCTTTTCATAGATAGCTTTTAATAGTTTCTAGCTCAAACCATTCGGACTCTACAGACATTTTTGTAAAAAGACTGGGCCCGGGCCCCTTCGGGATCTGCCCTTGTCTCACAAAAACCGCTCTAGCTCAGTCCCTGTTAATTACACGGACTAATGATTGATACCAACAGATGCAGAAGAAATAGATTAATCCAATGGCAGCTCAAACATACAATGTTTAAAAGGGGTTAGAAGTCCTAAATCACGCCAGCATGATGTGGGACTCATTGGGTTAAAGGGGCAATCTGCTGTTTAAACAACAAAGCCTTCCCCGCCACTGTTTTGATAAACAGCTGAGGGATGAGGTTGTAACCACTCTCAACTTTATAGACATAGCTATGGATGCAAGGACTCAAAATCTGATCAAAATGATAGTTTTAACCATAGAATTACATATTAGAACAAGATTATATTCATTTAGTAGAGTAATTGAGTAGGATATATGTGGTTTTAACCATGTTTTTAGGCCACAGTGTTACTATTTCAGTGTTTACAAACAATGGAGTAATAAAAGCTTATTTTGGGTTCTGGTGGGGTATGACAGTGGAACTAAGTTCATTAGGAATATATTATTCATTTAAAAGTCCAAAATGTATGTTCCAATCACAGATTGCCGCGTAATCAATCTCAAATCACTGAAATCATTTGATAACCACATTACCACAAATGAAGTGAGCACCTTGTTTCCTCACATCCACTCACTCAAGAAGAAAAAATATGAAAGGAGAAAAAATATGAAAGGAAAGATGGTTTGGGAGCATGCTGTTTTCCGACCATTCTAACCCATTTTTCAGAGACCATTTTGTCATGAGTGAGAATGTGGTCAATGTTTTAAACAATAGCCTAACCCTAATACATAACACTGTACAAAGACAACGACAGGTAGGCACCCACAAATGGTGTGATATCAGTGCTGTTATTATACTTTTTGCCAGTGTTAGTTCTAAGTATCTTTTTGATTATACCGTAGTCAAATGAGGGACAAATGGGTTGTGTGTTGAAGATGTTCTTGCATGAGTTTTTGAAACAACCAGCAACATGCATTTAATATAAGCAGCATTTGACATCAACATTTTTCCTTGGAGCCACAATTTTGATTATCACTAACACTGAAGACGTTTCAGAGCATCATCCATCATCCATAAAAAGCTAAATGTGGAACATTTTCATGAAATAGGCCACTCCAGGACCTTGAAATGGTTCTTACGAAGCCACTCCTTCGTTGCCCGGGCGGTGTGTTTGGGATCATTGTCATGCTGAAAGACCCAGCCACGTTTCATCTTCAATGCCCTTGCTGATGGAAGGAGGTTTTCACTCAAAATCTCACGATACATGGCCCCATTCATTCTTTCCTTTACACGGATCAGTCGTCCTGGTCCCTTTTCAGAAAAACAGCCCCAAAGCATGATGTTTCCACCCCCATGCTTCACAGTAGGTATGGTGTTCTTTGGATACAACTCAGCATTCTTTGTCCTCCAAACACGACGAGTTGAGTTTTTACTAAAAAGTTCTATTTTGGTTTCATCTGACCATATGACATTCTCCCAATCCTCTTCTGGATCATCCAAATGCACTCTAGCAAACTTCAGACGGGCCTGGACATGGCTTAAGCAGGGGGACACGTCTTGCACTGCAGGATTTGAGTCCCTGGTGGCGTAGTGTGTTACTGATGGTAGGCTTTGTTACTTTGGTCCCAGCTCTCTGCAGGTCATTCACTAGGTCCCCCCCGTCTGATTTTTGCTCACCGTTCTTGTGATCATTTTGACCCCACGGGTGAGATCTTGCGTGGAGCCCCAGATCGAGGGAGATTATCAGTGGTCTTTTATGTCTTCCATTTCCTAATAATTGCTCCCACAGTTGATTTCTTCAAACCAAGCTGCTTACCTATTGCAGATTCAGTCTTCCCAGCCTGGTGCAGGTCTACAATTTTGTTTCTGGTGTCCTTTGACAGCTCTTTGGTCTTGGCCATAGTGGAGTTTGGAGTGTGACTGTTTGAGGTTGTGGACAGGTGTCTTTTATACTGATAACAAGTTCAAACAGGTGCCATTAATACAGGTAACAAGTGGAGGACAGAGGAGCCTCTTAAAGAAGAAGTTACAGGTCTGTGAGAGCCAGATATCTTGCTTGTTTGTAGGTGACCAAATACTTATTTTCCACCATAATTTGCAAATAAATTCATTAAAAATCCTACAATGTGATTTTCAGGAAAAAAAAATTCATTTTGTCTGTCATAGTTGACGTGTACCTATGATGAAAATTACAGGCCTCTCTCATCTTTTTAAGTGGGAGAACTTGCACAATTGGTGGCTGACTAAATACTTTTTTTCCTCCACTGTACATTACTAACACAAGCACAGAAACCCCATATATTCAATACCCTAAAACTGCTTCTATTTCTTTCCATTTGTAAATGTCAACCACATTCCACTGCAGTTAAGATGGTTTGTTTTATACCATGCATAATCCAGATTTGAGTTATAGTCTAATTTCCCCACACTGAAGTACTTATTTCCAGGAAACAAGTATTGTGTGTTCAATTTTGCCTGTATAAACTCGATCCTGCTTCTCTTTCCATGAATAACAATTCTTCATCTGTGTCTGATTCTAGTCTCTCTCTTCTCTTTCTCCCCCCCTTTCCTTCTCATCATACTGAAGACTCTGTCGGGTGAGATGCGGCAGTGTTAAGGGAACTGGACGGTCTTATTGATTACTGGAAAGGAGTCTTCTGAGACAACATGGCTCCCCTACTGCTTCCCCTGCATAGGCAGTAACTCTGGGAGAGGTCAGTTCCAATAAAGGTACCATCATACACCCATACAGAAAACAAGTTGACGTCTTCCATCGGTACCCTCCAAATTAATCTTGCAAGGCTGCAACTTTTCCATGAAGAAAGTCCAACAGTCCAAGGCAGTCTTTGCACTACTCAGCTGGAAATATAACCACATTTAGAAAGGTCTGTAATTTTACTATATATGATAGCATAGTAATGAAGGAGGTAGAAAGTCATACATGTATTGCAAACTTGTTATTGTACACACACACACACACACACACACACACACACACACACACACGCCTTAAGCTTGTTTGCCAAGAGCAAATGTGTCTCACTGTTGTGAACATTATTGACTGGGTTCTCCTGATTGCTTCCCTTGATAACAGCAGTAACTAAAATCTGCTGCATTCAGAGTTTTCAGAAGCGAGGAACGTAATCAGAAAACTCTTTGTTCTTCTCAACAGAGAGCCTCATTTACACCCTGATCAATATCAGAAATGAGAGGAGAAAAAGTGAAGCCCTAAACTTTTCAACTTTTCAAAGCGTAATTACAGTGTACAAATAGGATTTTACCCAAAGCTGGGAGCATGTTGTTTTTTCACGCCTGGAAGGACATTTCAAAGGTTTGGCCGAGTCAGAAACCACAGGGGATAGCTGGTTAACGTGGAAGAGTGTTAGTGAGGGGTTCATGTGTTCAGCTTGCCCCTACTGCTGTCAAGTTATGGACTCTCTGAAGTAGGCTAAAAGCAATCTGCTCTAATAAGGCAAGTGTGTAAAGTTGAACTAGTTTGGTTGCTGTTACATAGGAAATGATGTTGTGCAGGCGGCTAACTTGAACTAACTGCTGGTGAAACAGTATAGGCATAGTGCGTACAGTAGTTTGTGTTTGGCCAGTCTTGGTACTTTGATTGCCTGGAGAGATCTTACAAAGTTTACAGTCTATTTCCCAATCAGACATACAGTATAAACACATGCGTAATGGGAGTTAGTGTGGCCCTCCATGTGGTCCTCCATTGAAATGGTGTTATAGATTTTTATCATCAAGTTGTTGCAATTTCACCTCGTGACATGTGACAAAGCCAACAGTGCAACTACAGTTGACAACTGTGTGCCGAATATTCTCACTTTCTTTCATCTGTGATTTCAATTTAACAATAATAAAAAAAGTCTTACAGTTCAGTCAAAAATGCAAATAGGAAAATGTCTCAAATATAAAATTAAAATAGAAAGAAAAAGCCAACAGTTTGACTATGTATATAGCACATGCACATAAACAACATTAATTTATCATTCTCTGTAGCAGATAAAGGTTCCTCTAAGTAGGTTTACTATACACCCACATGTTTTATAACATCCCCACCCTTTTACTGAAATCTACAGTATTTTGCACCAATATTGTCCATTGGCATGAAAGAGAAATTTGTCTTTAACAATTTTTTAAATACTTTCAATGAAAAGTACTTAGGCCATATCATGTCTGAAATACTATTTAAATACTGGTCCAACATTCACCCCACATAAAGTAATGCGTGTATATGTGTACAGTAGTTTGGCCTTCTTATAAGGTCATTTGTCATCATTTAATTTTTATTTAGCAATGAGGCCACTCTCTGTTCTTTGTCTGAAATCCTGCAATGTAGTTATACAGTATAATTTCTGTGAGCAATGTTATATTGTTTTAAACCTACGATGTTGGGGTATAGCAATCTCTCATTGTGAATTTGCAGTACATTGCTTTGATCTTCTTCTTTTTAAAAAATGTCTGTGATATCCTCAGAACTGAGTTGGGGTGCGAACTGTGAAACACTCCAAACCTCCCGTTCTACCTCCCAAAATGCCATCTGATGCTGATAAGTCTTCTCATACTCCTTTTATAGTCATACTGTAAACACAAGAGCAGTGTTTTTATTCCTTAAGAAAATCACAGGGAGAGAATCAAACCGGCTTCAGTCAACATTTAGATTCCTAATACGCGACGCGAGATGGAGCCGCAGAGGAGGAGACTTCTTTCATTAGAACACATCAGTAGCTCTCTGAAGTTAGCTCCTTCCATCTGAGATGACTTTAAAAGAGAGACAATGCCTCTGCCTATTGAGGTCTGTGGAGAGCTTTCTCTTTCATCACATATTAATGCAAGGTACTTTTACTGTACATGGTGAGCTGAAGAGACAAAACTAAATGTGATGGAGGATTGAATCAGTTTTCTTATTATCTCCTCTCCCCTTTATGAGCCATATGGAAACATATTGGTACAAGTTGACCTCCTCAACATCACAATATAATGTAACAGTGGACAGTTTCTTTGTTGGAGGAATACAAATGAATGGAGTGGGTGACTGGATTTCAATGCCAGCAGCATACCACCCTGCATCCCACTGCTGGCTTGCCTCTGAAGCTAAGCAGGGTTAGTCCCTGGGTGGGAGACTGGAAGTGGTGTTGGCGGGTCAGTAGGAGGCCCTCTTTCCTCTGGTCTAAAAATAAATAAATATCCCAGAGCAGTGATTGGGGACATTGCCATATGTAGGGTTCCGTCTTTTGGATGGGATGTTAAACGGGTGTCCTGACTCTCTGTGGTCACTAAAGATCCCATGGCACTTATTGTAAGAATAGGGGTGTTAACTCTGGTGTCCTGGCTAAATTCCCAATCTGGCCCTCATACCATCATGGCCACCTAATCATCCCCAGCTTCCAATTGCCTCATTCTTGCCCCCTGTAACTATTCCCCAGATTGTTGCTGTAAATGAGAATGTGTTCTCAGTCAACTTACCTGGTAAAATAAGGGTTAAAACAAACGTAAGACAATGGCCTGTAGAGGGCACACTTCACCTCGTTTACAGCTCAACTCGGTTGCTCAACTCACATACATTCTGTCATTCTCGCTCACACAAAGAGGTATTTTGATCTCAATGGGACTTCCTGATTAAATAAAGGTTAAATTCAAAAGAAATTAAAAAACACACACTAAATGTACACTCTTTTTCTTGTAGACAAATATCCTTGCCTCACTGTAACCAACGGCAATAAAAATGTTGTCAAAGACCTAACATACTGTATATAAAAAATATCACACTGAAATGGCCCTTGTCCGTTCCGAGGTCTTTTACTGAAAGTAAGTGAGTGAATAGAGGACTGGGTTTGAGTGTCCGTGGAATGAACTACAGCAGTGATAATCTCTAGACAATGCTCACCTCACAACAAGCACTGATAGGGAATAGGAGCAGGTCAATCAGTAAACCCATTGTAACAGATTATGAATTCCTCAATATATCAAAATTTTAGTGAATGTGCACTAATAGGCATATAGCTATGTGTACGTTGCACTATGCTGTTGTATTGCCCTGTAATATCTCACTCTCTAAGAGCAGGACCTGCGTAAATATAATTTTTTCTGCTTTATATCAAGTCAGGACAGATTGGAACAGGCACATATTTTGGAAGATTCACAACAATAAAGGGTTGTTTATTGTTGATTGTTGTTTTGTATTGTTTTATTGCCTACTATTTGATGTAGTCTAATCATATTTATATCATATTTTAGGTCAGTTGCAGCATTTCATCAACTCTAAGTGGAATTAAAAGCTATTTTGAAGCCTTTGATTTCGTTGTGCCGTATTAGCAGCTCTGAAAGGCCCAATCCTAGACATTGCTTTTGCTTTCAAGATAAAAAGGAATGGACATTACATCACTTTCTAAATCATTTCATGAATTAAGGAAATTGCTCTTAAATCGGTCGCCATGAAAAATGAGCAAGCCATTTACAAAAATGTGTTTCATCTCTTAATTTGCCTGGAGATTACAATCTTGCCCATAATGACTTAAACATGGGAACGAGGGTTTGTGTTCGATTTTGGGGTAATTTTGCTGGTCAATCGCTAATGTTTGGCCAGACAAAGCTTCCTTTAGCCCCTCATATGGAATAGTGGAATACTGGCATGAAAGCAGGGAAATCATGGAAATCAGCAGGACTTCATTATGCCAAGGTCATTATAGTTCTCTTTTATACTCTGTGCTTATAGAAGGTAAAGGAAGCCTATGCTACGCTATCACCCAAGGCCTCACCTTTGAACACACACACACACACACAAACGCCAACACACGCACGCACACATGCACATATGCACACACGCACACACCAGCATCTCTTTCATTCGGCCTCCTTGAATTTCATCATTCATTTTACATCACATTATCTGTGGCCTGTTCTGCGGCCGCACTGCTCTGCTAGCTGTTGAGGAAGGCTGATGTTTCTTCAGGAATGGACTGAATAATGCAGAGTGAAATAAAGGGATGATTAGAGGGTATTTGTAACACACAAGATAAATATCTGCTTAGTAAGTGCTTATAAATTGATATTACATAGATAATACATTAGTAAAGGTTTGAATTTGTATTATTATTTATTAATGTGCATCACTGTACAATACATATATGTACAATAAAAACATCAGTCCATGTGTATTTATTTAATTAATGTAATAGTTATAAGTGGACCTTCAAATAAAGTGTTACAGAGTCATTAGGAGAGATTGAGATGGGGTTTGGACTGCAGCTTTGTGTGTGTTTGTGTATGTGTGTACTGTATACTGTGATCCAGGTAGTCTCGTTGTAGCATTTGCATAGATTCTGGCACACACACACACACACACGACACAAATATATTATTTTCCGTTTCACAGAATAGTGTGTGTATGAGTCTGTAAAACCTAACTTGCAGCATTTCATCGGAGTAGGGGTCACATTGACGTTTCTGCTATAGTGTGCTTATAACTATACCATTCATAGTGCCTGCTGGAATACACCTCTTAGACACACAGGAAACCATACTGCAACACACAACATGCCTGGCAGAGTGATCAGTGTGCCAAATTGTTTTGTGAATCCAATCTGTTTTGGACTGTGTTTATGAAAGCTTTGTAACGACTGGAAAATTTGAACATCAGAATCATACTTTTTTGTGTGTGAATCCGCCTCACAGCTTGACATAGGAAATAAAAATTAGTAGTCAAGGTTACCATTAATTCAGAGCTATTTCAAGACAGACCACTACAATAATGCATTAAAATAAAATGATTACGCCATTAATTTCAAAGGAACTCTATCCCCCAACTTGTAGCTAACCCCCCCCCCCCCCCCCCACACACACACACACACACACAGACACACACACACACCAGTGTCTCTTTCATTCAGTCTCCTTGAATTTCATCATTCATTTTCCATCACATTATATGTGGCCTGTTCTGCGGCCGCACTGCTCTGCTAGCTGTTGAGGAAGGCTGATGTTTCTTCAGGAATGGACTGAATAATGCAGAGTAAAATAAAGGGATGATTAGAGGGTATTGGTAACACACAAGATAAAGATCTGCTTATTAAGTGCTTATAAATTGATATTACATAGATAATACAATACAAGTTTTGTGAATTTGTATTATTATTTATCAATGTGCATCACTGTACAATACATATATGTACTATGAAAACATCAGTCCATGTGTATTTATTTACTTAATTTAATAGTGGAAATTCAAATAAATTGTTACAGAGGCATTAGGAGAGATAGAGATTGGTTTTGGACTGCAGCTGTGTGTGTGCGTGTGTACTGTGATCCAGGTAGTCTCGTTGTAGCGTTAGCATAGATTCTGGCACACACACAACACAACACAAAGTGTCTGATATTATTTCACGTTTAACAGAGTGGTGTGTGTATGAGTCTGTAAAACCTAACTTGCGGCATTTGATCGGAGTAGGGGTCACATTTACGTTTCTGATATAGTGAGCTTATAACTATACCTTTCATAGTGTCTGCTGGAATACACCTCTCAGACACACAGGAAACCATACTGCAACACACAAGAGGCCTGGCTGAGTGATCGGTATGCCAAATAGTTTTGTGAATCCAATCTGTTTTGGACTGTGTTTATGAAAGCTTTATAGACTGGAAAATCTGAACATCAGAATCATACTTTTTTTGTGTGTGAAACCACCTCACAGCTTGACATTGGAAATAAAAACTAGTAGTCAAGGTTACCATTCATTCAGAGCTATTTCAAGAAAGACCACTACAATAATGCATTAAGTTACAATAATTACGCCATTACTTTCAAAGGAACTCTATCCCCCAACTTGCAGCTAAAAAACTATCCCCACATTTAAAGTTAATGTTTCGAATGAGCATCACAAGACAATTGGGCCTTATGTTATTGCTCCATCATAAGTGGCTAACTGTGATCTTCTAGGGGGGAAACGGTCTCTTCGTCTCTGCCAGAGAATGTCTCTTCAGAGTCTCTCAGCAGGCTGATCTGATTTGAAACCCCTTGCCTCTGATCTGATAAATACTAACACCAAAACTGGACTGCACATTACATTTTTTTCCTATCGCTTTGGTAAAAAAAACTCTTAGTACAAAAGTCCAAACAAATAATCAAAAAGGCAGTTGTTTCAAAACTGTAAGCACATTTTCAATTGACTAAGTACAACACACAAAATCATACAGTCACTTTTTCACCATCTAAAGTATTATATATATAAAGTATTATATATTCTGTAATGTACTATTACGATGATGACTATTATGATTTTACTTCATTTTTGTCATTTAGCAGACGCTCTTATCCAGAGCAATTTACAGGAGCAATTAGTGTTAAGTGCCATCGACAGATTTTTCACCTAGTCGGCTCGGGGATTAGAACCAGCGACCTTTCAGTTACTGGCACAACGCTCTTACCCACTAAGCTACCTGCCGCTCTTAGTAAATAAAATAAAAACTGATATTGATGTAACAAATGCATCCCCTATACAGTAGACATGTATCCAAAATGAAGTTGCTGGGGTCTTTTTGATGGGGGGGAGTGTACAGTACTGTAATATTGTAATAAATGCTGTTTACGTAGCAGACACTTTTATCCAAAGTAACATACATTTTTTTATGTGATCCCAGTGGGAATCAAATCCACAAGTCTGGTGTTGGCAGTGCCATGCTCTTACTAACTAAGCCACGTACAGGACCACTACAATACATACTACAATACTGTAAAATACAATACATGATTACAATACAGGTGGAAGATGTATGATTGCCATCCCAATGAGAGTACCACCCTCCTTCAGGCCATGGATGAGGAATGCAATAACATCAATCCAGACGTACGTCAGCCGTGGATTCACCATACCAAAAGGTTTTTCCCCAGGTGCATGAACAATGAGGACATTTAAAGCGATGTCGATGAGAACCTATGGCCAAATGCTCAAGACAGGCTTGATAGTGCCTGCTAAACATTATGTTTCTTTTATTTCTTTAATGTGTTTCATTTGATTACAGTACACTTATGTTATAATTTTATCTGAACAATAGCTTTATTTTTTGCATCAATGATTGTGAAAGATGTCTTCAATGATCACACCTCCGATCTCACATGGGATAGAAATTATGGAAATGAGATGTTCAGTCAATTTTAATGGGTATTTAAAGTGTATTGCCTAATGTGAAAACAGTGTAATGTACTGTAATTTACAGTACTCTAGCATGTTACATTCAAAGGGCAATTTTGAAACATGAATCTTGATTTTTTTGCTATTGAATTACCTGGTTGGTAAAATAACTCAATTGAGAAGATATCATTATGTAGTGTTTTGGTGATTAAATCAATGTTTTCATGGAATTTCACAGTAAAGGTATACTTTGGATCAGTGGTTGTGTGGTGAAAGATGTCTTCAAACAAAATTAAAGCACATTCAAAAGTTTTGATTTTGAAACTTGCTGGGTTACAAGTGTTACCAATTTGGAGATTTGTACTGAGTTTTTAAAATTCACCACATACAGGACTTGTGAGATTAGCACCAAATCGATTGAAAAAAACTGTAACAAACTCCCTCTATGGTACATGCGCTAGTAGTCTACACTGTGCAGAGTGTGTGTGTGTGTGTGTGTGTGTGTGTGTGTGTGTCTGTATATGTGTGTGTGTGTGTGTGAGTACCAGACTCCAGGCAAATGGCTCCAGTCCAGTTGGGTTCAGGGGTATGTAAAAATGTTTTTTTTTCAAATATATTGTTGGAGGTACGCTCGCCAGCGTTATTGAACCAAACCAAAAGATCCTTAAAAACTCTTCCAGCTCAGCCTGCTGTGCTGCGGCAGCAACACACACTAGCCTGGCACACACTTCAGATGCTGAAATCACATGATCTCTGGGAGGGCCTTTGAGTATTGGGCCCAAATCCTTGGTTTGGTTGACCTTGCATGATGCGACTTTACTGTCCCTCTTACAAAGTCTGCTCTTATTGTTTCTCATCCAAAACACAAAGAGACTCTTCTCTTTCTTTCCTCTTGGTTAATGAAGTCCTTCCGCCAGTCAGTCTGTCAGTCTGTCTGTCTGTCCACAGTATGAAGTGTTTCTATGTTTGAGCCCAGCACTCACAAACGTGGCCCTGTGGGTCGATGAGGCCGTATGAGAACTGACACGCACGCCAAACGCACATACTCACTCAACTCTCTCTCTCTCTCTCACACACTCACACTCACACACACCTACACTCTTAGAAACATAGGTGCTATCTAGAACCGAAAAGGGTTCTTCGGCTGTCCCCATAGGAGAACCCTTTGAATAACTATTTTTGGTTCCAGGTAGAACCCTTTTGGTTCCAAGTAGAACCCGTTTGGGTTCCATGTAGAACCCTTTCCACAGAGGAACCCAAAAGAGTTCTAACTGGAACCAAAAAGTGGTCTACCTGGAACAAAAAAGGGTTCTCCTATGAGGACAGCCAAATAACCCTTTTGGAACCCTTTTTCTAAGAGTGTATCCTCCAAAGAAAATGTCCTCCACCACTGCCTCTCGTCGAAAGTTTGGCATTGGCCTCCTGGAAAAGGATGAACAGTAGTCACCTGATCAGACAGGATCAATGAAAAGCAATTACATTAACCGGGCCTAGGACTGGGACTTTGATGGAAAGATGTAGAGCTGTGTGTGTGTGTGTGTGTGTGTGTGTTTTATGTGCATACTGTCTATTTGAGTGTATTCAAATGTGCAGGCATGTACATAATGTGGTTGGTGTATTTTTCCTAATATCTATTGTCATAATTATGGTTTAGCATTAACCAAGTGAAGTTTGCACAGCAGGGAAAAGAGGTTTAGACACCAACAGGTTGGGCCTCCCTTTATGTCTCCGTTTGAAGGCTCTGCAAATACATATTCATGTTGGCAATATGCAACAACACACATTGTTTGTTGTTGGTTTTATTTGGGTTGCATATATTAATGTGAACCCATTTTTCAATAACTGTACTGCACATGGGAGGAAGTCTCTGTGAATAAGTATAATTTGAAGAACAAGACACCAATATGAAGATGTTAAATGGACCAGACTTGGACACTATCTCTACCACTTTATATCTTATTAACAATAGCGAGAGAGATCACGCTTTCACAGCATGCTAGTCATTAGACTTAAACATGTTACCATTACCCTCTGCACTGTGGGAGCTAAAGGAACAGGTACAATCAAGCAGAGACATAGCCTTTTACTGTTTGCTACTGTATATTAAAGTTTATGCAGTTGTGCAGTGGACAATGGTACATTGGCACAATCTCAACACTGGATGGCAGTGTATCCTGCGTGTACTTACTGTGCTGGTGCGAGCTGCCTATTGGCACAGGAAATGTTAGACAGAGCAAAATATTTGAGTTCATAATGCTTTGAGACACCAGGGTTATGAAAACACAGCAACAAAGAAATAACACCTGACAAAATGTTTTGATGTTTGAATTAGCCAATGGCTTTGAACATTGGATTAAAACAGATATTGTGATAAGAGTCACAGACACACATTCACACACACAAATTAAGGTGAAAGTTCATCAAAATATGCTTAAAAATAAACTTGTATGAAAGGCCAATTACAATACAATACAAATTATTTCTCCCCCCCCCCTCTTTCGGGGTCAAAGACGACTGACAAGATTTCAGAGAAAAATAGTTATAATCAAAATCCATCTCAAACAATAAAGCAACATGTCTATTTACCAGACAGGGTTATTGACTGTCTGGAGCCCCTTAAGCAGAAATATATTGTTTTGATTTCAGAGCTCATTTCATGGGTTTGTGAGTTTCTGGCATGTGTATCATTAGAGTCTTCGGTAGCAGTGTTGTTTTGATATAGTTACTATCGTCCGGGTGTTGAAATCCGTTCCTGGAGAGACACTCAATGCGATCCTTTCGTTCCAGCCCTTCTGTATCACACCATATTAAAATAACCATGTGTTACTGAAGGCCTGGAATAAAAGCCTGCACACCCAGTAGTAGTAGGATTGGAGTCAGAGAACCCTGGTCTATTGCGTTTATATTGAATAAGCTTCAAGTTAGTCTTTGGTATAGCAGTGTATTTGAGTCTCAGTCTTTGATAGTATAGTTGGAGTCTATTGCATTTAAATTGAGTACATGTTAATCTTTGGTATAGCAGTGTATTTGAGTCTTTGATAGTATAGTTTGAGTCTGTTGCATTTATATTGAGGACATGTTAGAGAGACCTTCATAGTAGTGTTGACTGAGAGTTAAGTCTTGTTCCTGCTCCCACAATGGCTGTCCATTACTTTTTAGCCTTCAGCTCACAAACCACACGGCTGGCCTGAGCATCATGGCTCTTTATTATGATGTCAGCACTTAGCTTAAAAAGCATTAAATATCTGCAGGACAGCCGCTAGTGGAACATCGATAGAATAATACAGGAAAACAACTAAATGGCTATTACTCATAGCTGGCCAGTTCATATGCACATTGATTTATTGATAGCTGGTAGTGTAATGCAATTACATGGCAATTATTACTGCGTTGGGTAACAGGTTGTTTGTGTTTCTATTGTGGAGGCCTCAGAGCATCTATCTGGTGTGGTAGCAAGCCCTTCATCACCCACAGTATACACAGACACACACACTGACTGTGCAGATGCTCATGTGCACCTCCACAGGCTTGACATGCATGCACACACACATGCAGCACGCACGCACGCGTACACACACACACACACACACACACACACACACACACACACACACACACACACACACACACACACACACACACACACACATATACACACACACACACACACACACACAATAAGGGATTTAGGAATTATTAAATAACATTTTAATTATTTAGTAGTTATTACTCTTATTAGTCAGTCCATTGATACCTAATGATGATAATCATTGGGAGTGCCTTGGCTAGGAACATGGCTAGCTAACTAATTATTTGGAGAAAGGAGAGGAGATTCAGTCATGATACACCTATCTGGGTACAGTACCACTTCAACCCTGACCTCACGCTATGGACCACAAATCCTGAGGCGAAAAGCAAGGGAATGGTAAGGAGTAGTGTAAAAACAGAAATAAATGAGAAACCCAGCAGAGGAGGAGAAGAGAGAAGAGGGCCATTAGGCCAGGTCTGGTTAGCAGGCCCATTAAAATATAGTGATCTAGAAAACAAACAGAGCTTTAGTAGGCCCTCTCACGGAAATTACAGGCATAAATCAGAGCATGATTACTTCAAGAGCCAGGTGTTATTGGGTGCTAACACTGCTGTGTACGATCTTTAACGTTATTAACACTCTTAATAGCCAGCGACAGGCTGCAACAGAAGCCTTAAAAAAAAACAGCAACCCAATTTAGCATAGCTTTCTCCCATGCCTAGTCCCAGCCTGGACCTGTGCCGCAAGGAACTGGAACAAAAACAGAAATGACAAAAAGCCAAATTGTTCTCTACACCTGGTGTTAGTCTGTGGGGGTTTCAATGTTTATACACCAGTGTCAGAGTGAAATAATATTCCATGATTTGATAGGGAGTTTGAGTGTGTGTGTGGTGTGTGTCTGTGTATGTGTGCGCATGTGTGTGTCTGAGTGTGTGCGCGTATGTGTGTATGTATGTGTCTGCGAACCTACGTGTGGCCGTGTGTACGGATGTATATGTTTGTGCATGTATGTTTACATGAGAGTACACACAGCTCCCCATCTCAGGCTACCACTAACCTCTCCTGCGTTCTAATTTATGCAAAACGAAATTAAAACCTTCTTAGAAATATGCAGATGTATTTATGCAAAGCAGCATTACCTGCTTTGATCTGCATCTCTGACATTCTCTAACTACGGAGAAGAAAGGAACTTAAAAATTGTAAAGGGTCTTAATTGAATTTAACATAGAAGAAGAGACATGGTGTTAATTGGTATACGCTAAGAATAATCCAGACCTTGGAGACCACTGTCCTTTACCGGCCCCCCTGCCAAAGTGTCAGGATTTACATCTTTAATTCAAGATTTCCACCGTATTAATTATATCGCAGCGAGATGCGCATCACTTAATTTTAAAGTATAATAAACACCCGAATACCTTTTCATCTCTCCATGAATATCAGTTTTCCTCAGTGAGCTGAAAAATAGTTATAATGTACACAAGAAAGTATTCTGGTTTATAAATCTGAGTTGTTAAATAAGGTATATCAGTGTGCCGCTGTTTGAATAGTATCAAATACAAAACACCTACATTGATTTTTGTTTAAGTTAATATGAATATAACATCTTATTTTAATTATTCTGCACTTTTGTATATTTTGGCCTCTTGAGATAAAACAAATTCTGATAAATGAATGTTAACTATAAACCGTAGTTCTGTGGGACATACTTAAAAGACTTAGTGTGATATCGAATAAATTAAGTTATGCAAGAGGGATGATGCATTTCCCAATGAAGTGGAAAGTGTTTCAAGAAGGGGCCAAATGAGCTTCTCATAGGAGTTTAGATGACATTGATGATAATTGATGATTTAACAATTTAACTGAAGTACCTTTGAATTTAAACTGGAAAATGACTAAAACCGTACAATATTTTCATTATTACCTGGAACCATGCCAACGGAAAGACAAAGAGCAACAATTTACTGAGAAGAATAGCCAGGTTACGTTCCAGCTTTTAGTCAGTTCCTTTTGGCATAGCACCAGTTGGGCTTGGCAGGTGTGTGTGTGTGTGTGTGTTGCTGTGAAGTAAAGCAATTTCAACACCCAGCCCCCAGTGTGACCTTTGATTATGAGAGAGGAATACAGTAGTGCTCATATCCCAGGGCGCACTGCTTCCCACTCAACATGATGAATGGCACACAGAGAGCTGCCGGACAAAACAAGCGTTTAAGGAGGCAGGCCAGCACGCACACACACGCGAGCGCACGCACGCACATACACACACACAGCTCTACATCTTTCCATGAAAGGCCCAATCCTAGGCCCGGTTAATGTAATTGCTTTTCACACACACACCATTACCTGTTATATTACTGATATGATACTACCACATACCGCATAAGCACTTGTACACATACACTGTAAGCTCAGTGATGCCACCACATTCACACACACTCACAGCTGCTAACACACACAAGCACTTATCTCACAGTGTTTTCAGAACATTTAACACACACTGCCCCTGCAAAAATCCAGCAAAGCAGCATCTTTTATCTAGCTAGCATGTTCATGTATGGATTTATTCATTATAATACAAACATCTATTACCACGCTTCATTGAATCAGTTTCAAAACCAGCCCAATGTGGTTCATGTTATTCAGTTGATTAAACAACAGTAAGCAGTTTATGTAAACACAGTTCAAATGCACCCTGCTCCTGTACACCTCAAAATCTCTCCTTTTTTTAAAGTGATTTTATTTTGGGGCTTTATTGTAATTTATTGGCTCAAAGTGCACGATCCAGTGTTAAAACTGATTTGATATGGAAATCTGTAGGGACATATTAATTAAAATAGCAAGATAATTAGCATTCCACAGTGACTTAAAAGTTGAATATTATTAGAGCTGCAACCGTCGGCTGTGATGAAAAGAGCTTACATGACAGTGAAATTGAAATTCAAAGCGCTGGAGATAATGTACACACAGATCAAAAGAACAAACAGCGGGAAGAAAATAACACAGCAAGAAGTTTTACATTTCCTCACAAGAGGAGGATGAGTACAAAAGCTTTGAGGAAGAGTGCACTGTACACACACCCCCAACAGCCCCCTCCCCCTCCACACACACACACACACACACACACACACACACACACACACAAAAAAAAAAAGTCCAGTACTAGTAGAACTAATGCTGATAATTCAGATAAGGGGGGTCTGCTGTTGGTGTCTGTATTACCACACCATATTTAAATAAACAGAATAGGATATCAATGTGAGTTTTATTTTAAACCTCAACATTTGCATATGTCAATTGTCATGTGACAAACAGTTTTATGCCTAATGTACACATTCCGCTTCCGCACCGTTCGCTAAATGTCCACTCAAACAAAATATTGAATGTTCGCTCCTGTCTGCACATTTCCATACGGATAGGAGCATTAGGGGTAACAGAAACTACAACTTATACCACAACTTTAAAGGGCATTCATAAAGTCTACATAAGCACATCAAATTGTTTCTAAGCAAAGTCATACTACATAAAGGGTGATATAGAAGGTGTTTACATCTGCTGCATTGTCAAATGTGACATAAGCCTTTTCCCCACCCTTTATTGCATGTAATTTGATTATGAATAACTTTTGAAACATCTATGCAGGCCTTTAAAGGTTTTATGAAGGCTTAATTAATTAAGCCTTAAAAGTTATTTTAAAGTGGAACTGTCTTGGGCTATGGCAGTGTCAGGTAGCTTTTCCTGCATATTATAACGCCTTAGGTTCAAACCCTCTCTTCTTAATGCCGTGCTTGCCACAACAGCACATTCACATGTTCTCCCTAACCTTGGATCCCCCTCTTTGCCCCTGTTGGCTGGCGCTGTGCTGGGTGTGAGTTAAGCTATGTAGAAGCGCTCTACATTGGCTATGGAAGTTAGCTCTCCAAGTTTACAGCGGCCTGTATTAGCATGTGTCCCAGTAGTGGGCGGTGTTGCCAGAGAGACGCCATAATGAGTCCTTAGTATTCATTAGGCAGAGGTGCTGGCCTGAGCGGAGAGCAGCCAGACTCATGTTGAATCAGCTCCAGCGAGACTGCTTTGATGAGACACGGGTCAGTGAGGAGGCAGTAATTAGGCCCACCAGTCAGGAGCAATTTCCACACCTAGAACACGCGAGGTTAAGAGCGTGGTGATGCTACCACTGCGAGAGGGGCAAGAGAAGGGGTGATGTTGCGAATGAGGAAAACACAACCTTGCCCTTCTATCCCTCTTCACTCTACTACTCATGCTCTCAACCTCTCTCTCTCTGTCTCTCCTTCAATACACATTTTCTCAACCTGTCCCGCCGTCCAAACCAAAATACAAGTGTCCTTCTTCAGTTCCCTTTCTCATTCTTTGAACCTCTCCCTCCATTTCTTCTTCCCCTGGTCATTCCCCCTTAATTCTACCTTTCTTCATTAGATTCTTTGTCTGTCTCTTGTTAAAAACATTTTGCAGTCCTAAAACAGACTGGTCTCTAGCTTCACAAGGCGAATTAGAAGTTTTAATCTGCTTATTTGACACAGTGTCTTCTTCTGCATGTCTTCTCCAGTCTTTCCTGTGCCTTCTACTGACTGTGTATCAATAAAACATGAATAAAATAAAACTATGTAAGGAGTGTGAACAGCACACACTCCTTATAAGAAAACAAAGAAGACCACTCTCTACTTACCCCTTGTCAGATGAACTCATTGATACCATTTGTATGTCTCTGAGAGCAGTTTGAAGGAAGTTGAAAGTAGTTCCTGGAGCCATTGCTAACTAGCACACGTTTCCCCCTCCCCCCCCCCCCCCCCTTATTTTACCAGGTAAGTTGACTGAGAACATGTTCTCATTTACAACAACGACCTGGGGAATAGTAAGAGGGATGAATGAGCCAATTGATAGCTGGGGATGATTAGGTGGCCATCATGGTATGAGGGCCAGATTGGAAATTTTGCCAGTACACTGGGTTAACACCCCTACTCTTACGATAAGTGCCATAGGATCTTTAGTGACCACAGAGAGTCGGGACACCCGTTTAACATCCCATCTGAAAGACGGCACCCTACTCATGGCAATGTCCCCAATCACTGCCCTCGGGAATTGGGATATTTTTTAGACCAGAGGAAAGAGTGCCTTCTACTGATCATCCAACACCAGGGACCAACCAAGACCGACCCTGATTAGCTTCAGAAGCAAGCCAGCAGTGTGATGCAGGGTGGTATGCTGCCCGCTCATCTGTTCATCTGACTCTGAGTAAGTAGAAAAAAGGGCTTGATTGCCAAAATGTCAAACTTTCCCTTTAAAGATAAAAATACAAATTGAGGACAGATATGGACATAACAGGATACTTTTGAATTCAGTTGATTGCAGGAAGTTTATAGTTTAGTCGTAAGAGGAAAACATGTTTCCATAATTCTGTGTCAAATGTTTTATCTTGCTGTTGGCTTTGCTCTCGCTCTCTCTCTCTCTCTCTCTCTCTGAGTTATGGAGCGTTCACATGTGTTATGGAGCGTTCACATTTCACTCACTCCACTATGAGAAGCATTTTACACTACCTCCTGCAAGTGTTTTCTCCATAACTGTTCTGTAAAAGTTTTGTTGCATTCACATTTACAAAATAATCTGTTGTGTCAGTGTGAACCGGGCCTCTGTGGTCTGCTATGACAACCCAGATGATTTTTATCCGGAATGATTTGGACAGGCGATATTAAAACCAGACAATATTGGTGAGATCTGGATCTAGGCCTTGTCCCTTTCAGTGTCATGGCCCCAAACAAAAACTCCTCTCGCTTCTATAGTAATTTTTTGTGGGTTATGAACTAGGAATGGCATGAAAATGGCCATGGCCTGACCGCTCCTGTAACATGAAGATAGTGCTTTGTTATTTTAGATAATAACACTGGATGGACACTTCACAAAAACTGTAATAAAAAAATTATAAAATAGCTTTTGACAGCAGTGTTTTTAATTCACTCTGTGATTTGCCTGCCACGAGTAGAATAATTATATTTGATGGGGTATATTCATTGACATCTCCCGCTTATGAAATGTTTTGGTTCTATTGTGTTTTAATGAGATACACAAAACATCTGAACAATTACTCTTAAATTCAATGTGATGTCATTTTTAGACAACCAATACATGCATTTCCTGCAGACAATAGGAAAGGTGTCTGTGAGTTTGTGTTTGTGTATAGACTCAATACGCTAAGTATACTAAATATATACAGTATGCTGTGATTATAGGCTGAGTTCAGGTAATTATATTTAACATTACTGATAGAGCATATTTTAGATGTGCTGGTGGCATGGGAAAGGGTTGTAGTATAACGGCATTCATTTAATCAGAAAATAATAACAGTGGCCTGACAACAGGCAGTGGAAGATTTATCAAACTGTTACCCAGCCCTATGTGTGCCTAATGAAGGCAATTTACAAGTCTACTATAAGGTTAAAGCCACTCCACACACTTCAAAGCTGGGTTACCAGCTGTCAGTAAATATGTGAAGTGTTTGAGGGACTATGACTTTGATTAACAGCTATTGAGAAAACATGAGGTCAAACATTGTGCTTCAGTTGAGATGTAGCTAGGGGAAGATCCCACTGCTGCCACAAAATGCCTCTGGACGTCAGACAAAAGTCTAAAAAGAAATGATATGTTGTCCTGTTAACACTAAAGGTTGAAACGTCTGTTTACCTTTAATTGAATAAGAGGTAGGTAGAGGTAGGTAGAGCTACAAGCTCTCACAGTTTCTCAAACGTCAAATTTTGAATTTGTTACAAACGTCAAATTTCGAAGTGTTTAAGGTTAAGTTTAGATATTAACTCTGAATTTTTAAGTTTAGGGTTAAGTTTAGGCATTAACTACGAATTCTTAAGGTAAGGCATTAACTCCGAATGGTTAAGGTAAGTGTTAAGCTTTGGAATCAGAGGCAGATGCTTACGGCCATCTGCCATCCCAGTACACAACACCCTAGCAAAACTGAAACCTACTTGAAGGTAACAGCTCTCACTGTTGCCCCTAGTGGCGGTTTCCACGTCATCTCCCGACATCCTCAGACATGGATGGATGTCGAATACTGACTTGTATCACGGGTGATCTGGCTGAGGTAGAGGTACGTAACACTGACAACCCTGTTTCTTTCTTTCTTTCTCTCCCTCTCTCTCTCTCTCTCTCTCTCTCTCTCTCTCTCTCTCTCTCTCTCTCTCTCTCTCTCTCTCTCTCTCTCTCTTTCTTGGAGTGAGTGCCTACACTACTAGTTTAGCCTCCCTGCTTCTGGTATGATTGTGGATTAGATAAATTCCCCATACTACAAGCGGATGGCATCCCCCTCTCCCAACCTGTCTATTTCCCTTTCCCTTTCCCTTTCGCTTTCCCTCCCTCCCTCCATCCATCCCTCCTTTCCTCTCTCCCTACTTCCTTTCCCCATTGGTATCGGGCATGCATGTTTTCCCTCAAATTTATGACATGGGCGTATAGGTGCACTTGACAGCTCTCAAATTGGCACAGCAGAAGAGAGAGCTCTTTAAGTGAGACGGGTTAGCTGGGTAAATCTATCAGGGGTCCGACCGGGAGATGGGAGGGAAGGATGGAGCCGAGGGAGAGGAGGAGAGAGGGAGAGAGAGAGGGAGAGGGGCTTTGAGGGGCCCTGCTGAGCACACAAGCTTCCATGCTGAGCACATTGGCGGCTGGCTGACAGTTGTGCTCAGCCTTCACTGTAATAATAAATAAAAGGGAAATCCCTGCAGATTACACATCTTCCATGTTTTGACATTGACCTTAATACATAATTTAACCACAAAGCCTGAAGAGTGTGTAACGAGATAAGAAAGGACCACAGGAAGGAGAGGAAAAAAGACATAGGCAAAAACAGGCGGCGCCAGCCGTGAAATCAAGTGCCGCTGCTAGCCTGTGACGGTAAACATAATGCCTGTGATCCACAATCGGACCAAAGAACTTGCTAGCTAGCCATCGATAAGGAGGTTTCTGTGTGTGTCTGTTTATCTGTCTACCTAAAGGCTCTGTGTTGTGTTTTGAGCGGCTCTGTGGGTGTTTACATGCTGAGCTTGCACTTTATGACAGGTTGTGTGTGTGTGTGTGTGTGTGTGTGTGTGTGTGTGTGTGTGTGTGTGTGTGTGTGTGTGTGTGTGTGTGTGTGTGTGTGTGTGTGTGTGTGTGTGTGTGTGTGTGTGTGTGTGTGTGTGTGTGTGTGTGTGTGTGCATGTCTGTGTACGCGTATGTGTGTGTCACTCTATAATGGGTCACCATGAAATCTTTATCCACACAGTGTGGAAAGAAAAACAGACATATCCTAAAAGAGCATAGGAATTTCACTGTGTTCACTAGCCATTCTGGGTCTACATTGGGGGAAAAAAGTATTTAGTCAGCCACCAATTGTGCAAGTTCTCCCACTTAAAAAGATGAGAGAGGCCTGTAATTTTCATCATAGGTACACGTCAACTATGACAGACAAATTGAGAAGAAAAAAAATCCAGAAAATCACATTGTAGGATTTTTAATGAATTTATTTGCAAATTATGGTGGAAAATAAGTATTTGGTCACCTACAAACAAGCAAGATTTCTGGCCTGTAACTTCTTCTTAAAGAGGCTCCTCTGTCCTCCACTTGTTACATGTATTAATGGCACCTGTTTGAACTTGTTATCAGTATAAAATACACCTGTCCACAACCTCAAACAGTCACACTCCAAACTCCACTATGGCCAAGACCAAAGAGCTGTCAAAGGACACCAGAAACAAAATGGTAGACCTGCACCAGGCTGGGAAGACTGAATCTGCAATAGGTAAGCAGCTTGGTTTGAAGAAATCAACTGTGGGAGCAATTATTAGGAAATGGAAGACATAAAAGACCACTGATAATCTCCCTCGATCTGGGGCTCCACGCAAGATCTCACCCCGTGGGGTCAAAATGATCACAAGAACGGTGAGCAAAAATCCCAGAACCACACGGGGGGACCTAGTGAATGACCTGCAGAGAGCTGGGACCAAAGTAACAAAGCCTACCATCAGTAACACACTACGCCGCCAGGGACTCAAATCCTGCAGTGCCAGACGTGTCCTCCTGCTTAAGCCAGTACATGTCCGGGCCCGTCTGAAGTTTGCTAGAGTGCATTTGGATGATCCAGAAGAGGATTGGGAGAATGTCATATGGTCAGATGAAACCAAAATAGAACTTTTTGGTAAAAACTCAACTCGTCGTGTTTGGAGGACAAAGAATGCTGAGTTGCATCCAAAGAACATCATAACTACTGTGAAGCATGGGGGTGGAAACATCATGCTTTGGGGCTGTTTTTCTGCAATGGGACCAGGACGACTGATCCGTGTAAAGGAAAGAATGAATGGGGCCATGTATCGTGAGATTTTGAGTGAAAACCTCCTTCCATCAGCAAGGGCATTGAAGATGAAACGTGGCTGGGTCTTTCAGCATGACAATGATCCCAAACAACGAAGGAGTGGCTTCGTAAGAAGCATTTCAAGGTCCTGGAGTGGCCTAGCCAGTCTCCAGATCTCAACCCCATAGAAAATATTTGGAGGGAGTTGAAAGTCCGTGTTGCCCAGCGACAGCCCCAAAACATCACTGCTCTAGAGGAGATCTGCATGGAGGAATGGGCCAAAATACCAGCAACAGTGTGTGAAAACCTTGTGAAGACTTACAGAAAACGTTTGACCTGTGTCATTGCCAACAAAGGGTATATAACAAAGTATTGAGAAACTTTTGTTATTGACCAAATACTCCTTCGTTGCCCGGGTGGTGTGTTTGGGATCATTGTCATGCTGAAAGACCCAGCCACGTTTCATCTTCAATGTCCTTGCTGATGGAAGGAGGTTTTCACTCAAAATCTCACGATACATGGCCCCATTCATTCTTTCCTTTACACGGATCAGTCGTCCTGGTCCCTTTGCAGAAAAACAGCCCCAAAGCATCCCATGCTTCACAGTAGGTATGGTGTTCTTTGGATGCAACTCAGCATTCTTTGTCCTCCAAAAAGGCGAGTTGAGTTTTTACCAAAAAGTTCTATTTTGGTTTCATCTGACCATATGACATTCTCCCAATCCTCTTCTGGATCATCCAAATGCACTCTAGCAAACTTCAGACGGGCCTGGACATGTACTGGCTTAAGCAGGGGGACACGTCTGGCACTGCAGGATTTGAGTCCCTGGGTGCGTAGTGTGTTACTGATGGTAGGCTTTGTTACTTTGGTCCCAGCTCTGCAGGTCATTCACTAGGTCCCCCCGTGTGGTTCTGGGATTTTTGCTCACCGTTCTTGTGATCATTTTGACCCCACGGGATCAGATCTTGCGTGGAGCCCCAGATCGAGGGAGATTATCAGTGGTCTTGTATGTCTTCCATTTCCTAATAATTGCTCCCACAGTTGATTTCTTCAAACCAAGCTGCTTACCTATTGCAAATTGGTGCAACCAATTACCTTCAGAAGTCACATAATTAGTTAGATTGCACACAGGTGGACTTTATTTAAGTGTCACATGATCTGTCACATCTGATCTCAGTATATATACACCTGTTCTGAAAGGCCCCAGAATCTGCAACACCACTAAGCGGCACCATGAAGACCAAGGAGCTCTCCAAATAGGTCAGGGACAAAGGTGTGGAGAAGTACAGATCAGGGTTGGGTTATAAAAAAATATCTGAAACTTTGAACATCCCACAGAGCACCATTAAATCCATTATAAAAAAATGGGAAGAATATGGCACCACAACAAACCTGCCAAGAGAGGGCCGCCCACCAAAACTCACGGACCAGGCAAGAAGGGCATTAATCAGAGAGGCAACAAAGAGACCAAAAATAACCCTGAAGGAGCTGCAGATACTCCAACGGAGGTTGGAGTATCTGTCCATAGGACCACTTTAAGCCGTACACTCCACAGAAGGGTGGCCAGAAAAAAGCCATTGCTTAAAGAAAAAAATAAGCAAACACGTTTGGTGTTTGCCAAAAGGCATGTGGTAGAGTCCCCAAACATATGGAAGCAGGTACTCTGATCAGATGAGACTAAAAATGAGCTTTTTGGCCATCAAGGAAAACGCTATGTCTGGCGCAAACCCAACACCTCTCATCACCCCAAGAACACCATCCCTTGCAGCTGTAATTTCTGCAAAAGGTGGCTCTACAAAGTATTAACTTTGCGGGGGTGAATAGTTATGCACGCTCAAGTTTTCAGTTTTTTTGTCTTATTTGTTGTTTGTTTCACAATAAAAAATATTTTGCATCTTCAAAATGGTAAGCATGTGGTGTAAATCAAATGATACAAACCCCCAAAAAATCCATTTTAATTCCAGGTTGTAAGGCAACAAAATAGGAAAAATGCCAAGGGGGGTGAATACTTTCGCAAGCCTGTAATGTGAAAACATGATCTCATATGTAGAAAAATGTGACAACATGGGGATACAAAATTTCAACATGTGATACCGTGAAACTACACGTGACAACATTTGAGCACATGTGAAAACATGATCTCGTGAAATAAATGTGACATGGGGACGCACAATTTTTTAATGTGTTAACATTTCAGCTAGACAAAAACCTCCAGGGGACCATGGCACAACATCCCAAGAACGTCCTAAAACTTCCTCGGGGACATCCCTGGAACAAACTGGGAACTAGACAAAACCTCCAGGCGACCATGACACAACGTTCTGAGAACTTCTTAAAAAACATAATTGTGTCACACCCTAATCTGTTTCACCTGGCTTTGTGATTGTCTTCACCCCCCTCCAGGTGTCTCTCATCTTCCCCATTATCCCCAGTGTATTTATACATGTGTTCTCTGTTTGTATGTTGCCAGTTCGTTTTGTTTCGTCAAGCCTATCAGCGGTTTTCCCCTTGCTCCTGTCTTTCTCTAGTTCCTGTTTTCCCCAGTTTTGACCATTCTGCCTGCCCTGACTCTGGGACTGTCTGCCGTTCTGTACCTTTTGGACTCTGATCTGGATTACTGACCTCTGCCTGCCCTTGACCCGTTGTTTGCCTGCCCCCTGTTTTTGTTATAAACTTTTGTTACTTCGACACTGTCTGCATCTGTGTCTTCTCCTGAAACGTGATAAATTGGGGACATCCCTGGAGAAAAATGGTAACTAGATTTTTTTTTTACTCCAGGTGACCATGACAAGATCCCATGAACGACATTGCCCTTACAGAAAAACCACATGTGGTATCACATGTGAAATCATGTCAAAACGTGTTTTTGGAACACTTCACAAGATAATTTGTTCACGTTCTTACGTTGTCACGTGTAGTTTCATGTTAACACGTTGAAATTTTGCATCCCTGTGTTGTCACATTTATTTCACAAGATCATGTTTTCACATGTGATGTGCCCATGTTGTCACGTGTAGTTTCATGTTATCATATGTTTCTTTACATGTTGTCACATGTTATCACAAAGTCTGTAGCATTCCCCACACATGCAGTACCTATAATGCATCTCTGCACTTAGCAAAAGAGTGCCGTCTGCACTGTTATTTTTGTTATAAGTTAAATGTGACTATTCTTTAATTGATTTCATTTACTTATTTCAGCAATTTGAGGGTTTTCTGTATAGTTCTCTAATGTTGGTGGGGCATATATTCTGTTTTAATGTTACTCCTGAATCACTATGATAAATATAAAATGTTTTCTTTTTTAACAAAGTGTAGAAATACAGGTATAATCTGTTGTTGACACAGACATGGGGGCGTAGTAGTGTGTATGTGTGTGCCACCATGGTTTTACATTTGTGGCTCTAGCTAGGACAGTGGTGTTTTGGTGCTCTGCCATGCGTCTGTCTTGTGTCAAGATGGCCAGACTGTGTGTGTGTGTGTCAGGTTGTGCAGCAGTGATCTAATGAGCCTATAAACACATTCATTTGACATGAATTGGAAGGAGATCACTGGGCCTCTGAGAGAGGAGTGCGTGCGTGTGTCTGTGTGTCCTTGGGTGGGTGTCTGTGTGTGCGTGGATGGGTGTCTCTCTTTGTGTTGGGGTAAGGGAGGTTATTCAGTCAGAAAATTATCTCCTAGATCAAAGATGTAGAGTCTAAAATTCTTGATTATGCGACAGAGAGGCAAATTAGAGGCAGCTTTCTGCCAGAGAGCGATGAGTCATTTGGTCAGGGCCAGCTGATCAGGCCCTGTTTATTGGCACAGAGTACTGTTTCACTGGGGAAGGATTTAGAAGCTCCACATACCGGGGAAAGCAGCCCACTGTTTTGTCAATACTTAAGTCAGCTAAGAGAGGACAATACATAAACTGAAAAAGAGAAGGACTTTGGCTAATATTTATAGTGCATTAAAGCCCCCATGCAGTCTTTTTAATAAAGCAACTGTACACGAGCGGGCCTGCTAAACTACTTTTTTAGCACGGCTGTGCTGCGGTCATAGGTATGAGGCGGAGCCTCTACTGTCTATTTCATCACTGAAAATATAGCCCTAGTCCCGACACACCTATGGTTGATAGCCAAGCCGGCTGGCCATTCATTCTATCAGTTAGGGTTGCCAGAGACGTGACCCAGTCGTTAAGTAATTTTTTTTCTATATCTATGGACGCGACCCAGTTGTTCGTTCTAAATGTTACGTTGCCATGCTGGCTGGCAACGCTCTTATCCCTCGCTTGCTAGCTAGCCAACTATGGCTAACATTGTCGGGTCAAACAGTGCAGCTATAATAACATCAAAGTAGCTTCATTTGCATTTATTTAAGCTGTTTTGGATACATCCATAACAATGAGCTAATGATGCGCAATTTTGCTTGGCATACTATTCAGAGGAGCTAGGCAACTACACAGCTAACCCAATCCCTTCAAACTGAATCTGGTAAGATGGCAAACTAGCTGCATTTCATGTTGTTTGACCTGTTTTTCTGTTGACATTTACATTTACATTACATTTTAGTCATTTAGCAGACGCTCTTATCCAGAGCGACTTACAGTTAGTGCATACATTATTTTTTTATCGAACCCACAACCCTGGCGTTGCAAATGCCATGCTCTACCAACTGAGCTACATCCCCTACCGGCCATTCCCTCCCCTACCCTGGACGACGCTGGGCCAATTGTGCGCGCCGCCCCATGGGTCTCCTGGTCGCGGCCGGCTACGACAGAGCCTGGATTCGAACCAGGATCTCTAGTGGCACAGCTAGCACTGCGATGCAGTGCCTTAGACCACTGCGCCACTCGGGAGTACATTTCTTTGTATATATCCATAAAAATGATGCCGATTCATGATTTCGACTGGCTGAGAAAAGATGTCCATCTTGTCCTGACACGTTAATTCAATCGGACAGTGGAGATCGAATTTCAATTTTGAAACAATGTTGCAAATGTCGAGTTACAGATAGCAACGTTTGTACAAACCCCCGTTGTTGCAAACCAAATGTTAGGTTAGAGGCAAGGGGCAATAATTCTAGATGCTTTTTGGCTGGCTGGGCTGATGGGACACTGGATGAGCAGGGATTTCTCAGATGGAACAGAAAACAAGATGCCCATTTTTGCGTCATAGGCTTACCCGTGCTAAATGTTAGGATGGCTTAGAACACGTATCAACCAATCACAATGCTTGTTTTGACCAATCCGTTGTAGAATTGTATTTTTAAATAATCATTTTATGACTATTAAATCACTGTGTGTGTTATTTGTTTTTATAAACAGTACCAGTCAAAAGTTTGGACACACCTACTCGTTCAAGGGTTTTAATTTATTTTTACTGTTTTCTACATAGTAGATTAATAGTGAAGACATCAAAGCAATGAAATAACACATATGGAGTCATGTAGTAACCAAAAAAGTGTTAAACAAATCAAAATATATTTGAGATTCTTCAAATAGCCACCCTTTGCCTTTATGACAGCTTTGCACACTATTGGCATTCTCTCAACCAGCTTCACCTGGAATGCTTTTCCAACAGTCTTGAAGGAGTTCCCACATATGCTGAGCACTTGTTGGCTGCTTTTCCTTCACTCTGCCGTCCGATTAATCCTAAACCATCTCAGTTGGGTTGAGGTCAGGGGATTGTGGAGGCCAGGTCATCTGATGCAGCACTCCATCAATCTCCTTCTTGGTAAAATAGCCCTTACACAGCCTGGAGGTGTGTTGGGTCATTGTCCTGTTGAAAAATAAATGATAGTCCCACTAAGCCCAACCCAGATGGGAAGGCGTATCACTGCAGAATGCTGTGGTAGCCATGCTGGTTAAGTGTGCCTTGAATTCTAAATAAATCACAGACAGTGTCACCAGCAAAGCACCACCACACAATAACACCTCCTCCCCCATGCTTTACGGTGGGAACTACACATGCGGAGATCATCCGTTCACCCACACCGCGTCTCACAAAGACACGCGGTTGGAACCAAAAATCTCAAATTTGGACTCCATACCAAAGGACAACTTTCCACTGGTCTAATGTCCATTGCTCGTGTTTCTTGGCCAAGCAGGTCTCTTCTTATTATTGTTGTCCTTTAGTAGTGGTTTCTTTGCAGCAATTCGACCATGAAGGCCTGATTCACACAGTCCCCTCTGTACAAGATGACGCCGACAGAGAGGGCTGCCTCGCTTCTAGTCCTTAGGAAACGTTGCAGTATTATTTCTTACATTTTTAGCCCAGAAAATCTTAAGTGTTATTACATACAGCTGGGAATAACTATTGGATATTAGAGCGGCGTCAACTTACCAGCACTATGACTAGGAATACAACTTTCCCAAGGCATATGAACTGATTCCAGAGGTCACCCCAAAACAATGCCACCGGAGGAGAGGGAGCCGGAGCGGTCTCCTAGTCACACTTAGGAGGCGCGCACAACACCCATCGCTTCCGAGTATATTACTCACTAATGTCCAGTCCCTAGACAACAAAGTGGACGAGCTCAAGGCAAGGGTTGCTTTCCAGAGAGACATCAGGGATTGTAACATACTCTGTTTCACGGAAACATGGCTGTCTCGGGATATACTGTCCCCGTCCATACAGCCATCTGGGTTCTCAGTACATCCCGCCGATAGAAATAATCATCTCTCCGGGAAGAAGAAGGGTGGGGGGGTATGTTTCATGACTAACGACTCATGGTGTAATTGTAACAACATACAGGAACTCAAGTAATTTTGTTCACCTGACCTAGAATTCCTCACAATCAAATGCCGACCATATTATCTCCCAAAATAATTATCTTCGGTTATTGTTACAGCCGTGTATATCTCCCCTCAAGCCGATACCACGACGGCCCTCAAGAAACTTCACTGGACTCTATGCAAACTGGAAACCATATATCCTGAGGCTGCATTTATTGTAGCTGGGGATTTATACAAAGCAAATTTGAGAAAAAGGCTACCTAAACTCTATCTGCATATTGACTGTAGCACTCGCGCCGGAAAAGCGCTGGACCATTGTTATACTAATTTACGCTATGCATTCAAGGCCCTCCCCCTCCTTTCGGCAAATCTGACCACGACTCCAGTTTGCTCCTCCCTTTCCTATAGGCAGAAACTCAAACAGGAAGCACCTGTGCTTAGGACTATTCAACGCTGGTCTGACCAATCAGATACCACGCTTCAAGATTGTTTTGATCACGCGGACTGGGATCTGTTCCGTGTAGCCTCTGAGAATAATATAGACGTATACGCTGATTCAGGGACTGGATTTATAAGGAAGTGTATAGGAGATGTTGTACCCAATGTAACTATTAAAACCTACCCTAACCAGAAACCGTGGATAGATGGCAGCATTCACAAAAAACTGAAAGCACAAAATGCCGCATTTAACCATGGCAAGGTGACGGGGAATATGGCAGAATACAGTGGCTTGCGAAAGTATTCACCCCCCCTTGGCATTTTTCCTATTTTGTTGCCTTACAACCTGGAATTAAAATGGATTTTTTTGGGGGGGTTGTATCATTTGATTTACACAACATGCCTACCAGATGCTAAATGTTTTTTTTATTGTGAAACAAACAAGAAATAAGACAAAAAAACCTGACCTTGAGCCTGCATAACTATTTACCCCCCCCCACCCCACCCCCCCAAAGGCAATACTTTGTAGAGCCACCTTTTGCAGCAATTACAGCTGCAAGTCTCTTGGGGTATGTCTATATAAGCTTGGCACATCTAGCCAATGGGATTTTTGCCCATTCTTCAAGGCAAAACTGCTCCAGCTCCTTCAAGTTGGATGGGTTCCGCTGGTGTACAGTAATCTTTAAGTCATACCACAGATTCTCAATTGAATTGAGGTCTGGGCTTTGACTAGGCATTCCAAGACATTTAAATGTTGCCCCTTAAACCACTCGAGTGTTGCTTTAGCAGTATGCTTAGGGTTATCGTCCTGCTGGAAGGTGAACCGCTGTCCCAGTCTCAAATCTCAGAAATGTCCCTGTATTTAGTGCCATCCATCATTCCTTCAATTCTGACCAGTTTCCCAGTCCCTGCCGATGGAAAAACATCACCACAGCATGATGCTGCCACCACCATGCTTCACTGTGGGTATGGTGCTCTCGGGGTGATGAGAGGTGTTGGGTTTGCGCCAGACATAGCGTTTTTCCTTGCTGGCCAAAAAGCTCAATTTTAGTCTCATCTGACCAGAGTACCTTCTTCTATATGTTTGGGGAGTCTCCCACATGGCCTTTGGCGAACACCAAATGTGTTTGCTTATTTTTTTCTTTAAGCAATGGCTTTTTTTCTGGCCACTCTTCCGTAAAGCCCAGCTCTGTGGAGTGTACGGCTTAAAGTGGTCCTATGGACAGATGCTCCAACCTCCGCTGTGGAGCTTTGCAGCTCCTTCAGGGTTATCTTTGGTCTCTTTGTTGCCTCTCTGATTAATGCCCTCCTTGCCTGGTCCGTGAGTTTTGGTGGGCGGCCCTCTCTTGGCAGGTTTTTTTGTGGTGCCATATTCTTTACATTTTTTAATAATGGATTTAGTGATGCTCCGTGGGAATTCAGATATTTTTTTTATAACCCAACCATGATCTGTACTTCTCCACAACTTTGTCCCTGACCTGTTTGGAGAGCTCCTTGGTCTTCATGGTGCCGCTTGCTTGGTGGTGCTGCAGACTCTGGTGCCTTTCAGAACATGTGTATATATACTGAGATCATGTGACACTTAGATTGCACACAGGTGGACTTTATTTAACTAATTATGTGACTTCTGAAGGTAATTGTTTGCACCAGATCTTATTTAGGGGCTTAATGGCAAAGGGGGTGAATGCATGTACCACTTTTCTGTTATTTATTTTTTAGAATTTTTTGAAACAATTTTTTTTTTCACTTCACCAATTTGGACTATTTTGTGTATGTCAATGACATGAAATCCAAATAAAAATCCATTTAAATTACCGGTTGTAATGCAACAAAATAGGAAAAAAGCCAAGGGGGATGAATACTTTTGCAAGGCAATGTACAAACAGATTGGTCATTCCCTCCGCAACGCAATCAAACAGGCAAAACGTCAATATAGAGTCACAATTCAACGTCTCAGACACGAGACGTACAGTGGGGAAAAAAAGTATTTTGTCAGCCACCAATTGTGCAAGTTCTCCCACTTAAAAAGATGAGAGAGGCCTGTAATTTTCATCATAGTTACACGTCAACTATAACAGACAAAATTAGAAAAGAAAATCACATTGTAGGATTTGTAATGAATTTATTTGCAAATTATGGTGGAAAATAAGTATTTGGTCAATAACAAAAGTTTCTCAATACTTTGTTATATACCCTTTGTTGGCAATGACACAGGTCAAACGTTTTCTGTAAGTCTTCACAAGGTTTTCACACACTGTTGCTGGTATTTTGGCCCATTCCTCCATGCAGATCTCCTCTAGAGCAGTGACGTTTTGGGGCTGTCGCTGGGCAACACAGACTTTCAACTCCCTCCAAAGATTTTCTATGGGGTTGAGATCTGGAGACTGGCTAGGCCACTCCAGGACCTTGAAATGCTTCTTACGAAGCCACTCCTTCGTTGCCCGGGCGGTGTGTTTGGGATCATTGTCATGCTGAAAGACCCAGCCACGTTTCATCTTCAATGCCCTTGCTGATGGAAGGAGGTTTTCACTCAAAATCTCACGATACATGGCCCCATTCATTCTTTCCTTTACACGGATCAGTCGTCCTGGTCCCTTTGCAGAAAAACAGCCCCAAAGCATGATGTTTCCAACCCCATGCTTCACAGTAGGTATGGTGTTCTTTGGATGCAACTCAGCATTCTTTGTCCTCCAAACACGACGATTTGAGTTTTTACCAAAAAGTTCTATTTTGGTTTCATCTGACCATATGACATTCTCCCAATCCTCTTCTGGATCATCCAAATGCACTCTAGCAAACTTCAGACAGGCCTGGACATGTACTGGCTTAAGCAGGGGGACACGTCTGGCACCTCAGGATTTGAGTCCCTGGCAGCGTAGTGTGTTACTGATGGTAGGCTTTGTTACTTTGGTCCCAGCTCTCTGCAGGTCCTTCACTAGGTCCCCCTGTGTGGTTCTGGGATTTTTGCTCACCGTTCTTGTGATCATTTTGACCCCACGGGGTGAGATCTTGCGTGGAGCCCCAGATCGAGGGAGATTATCAGTGGTCTTGTATGTCTTCCATTTCCTAATAATTGCTCCCACAGTTGATTTCTTCAAACCAAGCCGCTTACCTATTGCAGATTCAGTCTTCCCAGCCTGGTGCAGGTCTACAATTTTGTTTCTGGTGTCCTTTGACAGCTCTTTGGTCTTGGCCATAGTGGAGTTTGGAGTGTGACTGTTTGAGGTTGTGGACAGGTGTCTTTTATACTGATAACAAGTTCAAACAGGTGCCATTAATACAGTTAACGAGTGGAGGACAGAGGAGCCTCTTAAATAAGAATTTACAGGTCTGTGAGAGCCAGAAATCTTGCTTGTTTGTAGGTGACCAAATACTTATTTTCCACCATAATTTGCAAATAAATTCATAAAAAATCCTACAATGTGATTTTCTGGATTTTATTTTCTCAATTTGTCTGTCATAGTTGACGTGTACCTATGATGAAAATTACAGGCCTCTCTCATCTTTTTAAGTGGGAGAACTTGCACAATTGGTGGCTGACTAAATACTTTTTCTCCCCACTGTATGTGGCAGGGTTTACAGACAATCACGGACTACAATAAGAAAACCAGCCACGACGTGGACGCTGATGTCTTGCTGCCAGACAAGCTAAACAAGTTCTTTGCCCGCTTTGAGGATAACACAGTGCCACCGACGCGGCCAGCTACCAAGGACTGTGGGCTCTCCTTCTCCGTGGCTGACGTGAGTAAGACATTTAAATGTGTTAACCCTCGCAAGGCTGCCGGCCCAGACGGCATTCCTAGCCGCGTCCTCAGAGCATGCGCAGACCAGCTGGCTGGTGTGTTTACGGACATATTCAATCTCTCCCTATCCCAGGCTGCTGTCCCCACATGCTTCAAGATGGCCACCATTGTTCCTGTACCCAATAATGCAAAGGTAACTGAACTAAATGACTATCGCCCCGTAGCACTCACTTCGGTCATCATGAGGTGCTTTAAGAGACTAGTCAAGGATCATATCACCTCCACCTTACCTGTCACCCTAGACCTAATTCAATTTGCATACCACCCTAATAGGTCCACAGATGATGCAATCGCCATCACACTGCACACTGCCCTATCCCATCTGGACAAGAGGAATACCTATGTAAGAATGCTGTTTATTGACTATAGATCAGAATTCAACACCATAGTACCCTCCAAGCTCCTCATCAAGCTTGAGGCCCTGGGTCTCAACCCCGCCCTGTGCAATTGGGTCCTGGAGTTCCGGATGGGCCGCATCCAGGTGGTGAAGGTAGGAAACATAATCTCCACTTCGTTGATCCTCAACACTGGGGCCCCACAAGGGTGTGAGTTCAGCCTCCTCCTGTACTCCCTGTTCACCCATGACTGCGTAGCCATGCACGCCTCCAACTCAATCATCAAGTTTGCAGACGACACAACAGTAGTAGGCTTGATTACCAACAATGCTACACTCGCAATAACATCTGCTAACCATGTGTATGTGACCAATACATTTGATTTGATTTTGATATGAACAGTTGAGATGTGTCTGTGACTTGAACTCTGTGAAGCATTTATTTGGGCTGCAATTTCTGAGGTTGGTAACTCTAATGAACTTATAATCTGCCGCAGAGGTAACTCTGGGTCTTCCATTCCTGTGTTGGTCCTCATGAGAGCCAGTTTCATCATAGCGCTTGATGGTTTTTATCGACTGCACTTCAAGAAACTTTCAAAGTTCTTAATGTTCCGTATTGACTGACCTTCATGTCTTAAAGTAATGATGGACTGTTGTTTCTCTTTGATTATTTGAGCTGTTCTTGCCATAATATGGACTTGGTCTTCTACCAAATAGGGCTATCTTCTCTATACCCCCCTTACCTTTTCACAGCACAACTGATTGGCTCAAACGGATTAAGAAGGAAAGAAATTCCACAAATTAACTTTTAAGAAGGCACACCTGTTAATTGAAATGCATTCCAGGTGACTACCTCATGAAGCTGGTTGAGAGAATGCCAATAGTGTGCAAAGCTGTCATCAAGGCAAAGGGTGGCTATTTGAAGAATCTCAAATATAAAATATATTTTGATTTGTTTAACGCTTTTTTGGTTACTACATGATTCCATATGTGTTATTTCTTGTTTTGATATCTTCACTATTATTCTACAATGTAAAAATAAAGAAAAACCCCTAATAGTGTAACTCCAAAACATATTTTTTATAATTTATTTCCCTGAGCTTCCTTGGGCCACTAAAATGCTCAGTATAATCGTGTGAGCGTTAGGAAACAAAATTGAATATGAAATTAGATATTTACATACACAGCCTGATAGGATGGTCTAGAGCCCATCCCCGTACCCCTTCAAAAAAACAAAACAAAGGCACATGGTACCTGTCAGTTGGAGCTGGAGTTGGACCCTGAAAGCAACAATTTTTCACAGGTGTGTAGGCTACTTTGTTTTCTCATCAAAACAAAAGGTATACATTACGCATCTTAATTTGCTATATCATTGTTGTACTGTTTTCAATAGGTCACCAGAAGATGCCGAAGATGCAGGATCAGAACAGCCTGTTTGCATGGTGGACCATCCTGGCCTATACCCTGTCTGCCGTCTATTCATTGCAGAATGCCATGATTATCTACAGGGCAGACTACAGGCCTTTGCGTCTGAGGCCAAACACAGTAAGCAATACTAAGTATACTTAGTATTACTTGCTGTGTTAGGCCTCTGAGATGCAATGGCCCATGGTATAATCTGCAGAATCATCACAAAGTCTATTTCATAATTTTGCGAAATAGACTTTGATGATACTGGATATTATAACTTATTTAACATTTTCTAATGAGTAAACACTCTTGAATTCTGTTGTTGAAAGTAAATAAAGAAACCAGACTGCAATGAATGGTTGTTGTCATTCTTCGTAAATTCTCTTGTCAGTTATTTACATAACATAATTAACAGATGCGTTGTAATTCAGTTTTCTTTATTGTAAACTGCCAAAGTGCTGCATTGTGGCACATGTAAATGTATTTCTGTAAATAAAATCTATCTATCTATCTCAGGTCGTAAATAAGGTTATAATGAAAGTCAAAATCATGGCATGTATCTTTTCAAGTTATTGTTCTACAACTGGAAGGTATAACTCATTCATAGTAAAAGGTATTTATATTCTGATCCATACAAAATAAGGAACACCTGTTTTAGTGACTGATGGTCCTTAAAAAAAATTATATGGGATTTTCCATGATCAGACACTTTCTTTTCCGGATAGTAAATTAAACACATACAGAGGGGAGAACAAGTATTTGATACACTGCCGATTTTGCAGGTTTTCCTACTTACAAAGCAGGTAGAGGTCTGTAATTTTTATCATATGTACACTTCAACTGTGAGAGATGGAATCTAAAACAAAAATCCATAAAATCACATTGTATGATTTTTAAGTAATTAATTTGCATATTATTGCATGACATAAGTATTTGATACCTACCAACCAGTAAGAATTCCGGCTCTCACAGACCTGTTAGTTTTTCTTTAAGAAGCCCTCATGTTCTCCACTCATTACCTGTATTAACTGCACCTGTTTGAACTCGTTACCTGTATAAAAGACACCTGTCCACACACTCAATCAAACAGACTCCAACCTCTCCACAATGGCCAAGACCAGAGAGCTGTGTAAGGACATCAGGGATAAAATTGTAGACCTACAGAAGGCTGAGATGGGCTACAGGACAATAGGCAAGCAGCTTGGTGAGAAGGCAACAACTGTTGGCGCAATTATTAGAAAATGGAAGAAGTTCAAGATGACGGTCAATCACCTTCAGTCTGGGGCTCCATGCAAGATCTCACCTCGTGGGGCATCAATGATCATGAGGAAGGTGAGGGATCAGCCCAGAACTACACGGTAGGACCTGGTCAATGACCTGAAGAGAGCTGGGACCACAGTCTCAAAGAAAACCATTAGTAACACACTATGCCGTCATGGATTAAAATCCTGCAGCGCACACAAGGTCCCCCTGCTCAAGCCAGCGCATGTCCAGGCCCGTCTGAAGTTTGCCAATGACCATCTGGATGATCCAGAGGAGGAATGGGAGAAGGTCATGTGGTCTGATGAGACAAAATAGAGCTTTTTGGTCTAAACTCCACTCGCCGTGTTCGGAGGAAGAAGAAGGATGAGTACAACCCCAAGAACACCATCCCAACCGTGAAGCATGGAGGTGGAAACATCATTCTTTGGGGATGCTTTTCTGCAAAGGGGACAGGACGACTGCCCCGTATTGAGGGGAGGATGGATGGGGCCATGTATCGCGAGATCTTGGCCAACAACCTCCTTCCCTCAGTAAGAGCATTGAAGATGGGTCGTGGCTGGGTCTTCCAGCATGACAACGACCCGAAACACACAGCCAGGGCAACTAAGGAGTGGCTCAGTAAGAAGCATCTCAAGGTCCTGGAGTGGCCTAGGCAGTCTCCAGACCTGAACCCAATAGAAAATCTTTGGAGGGAGCTGAAAGTCCATATTGCCCAGCGACAGCCCCGAAATCTGAAGGATCTGGAGAAGGTCTGTATGGAGGAGTGGGCCAAAATCCCTGCTGCAGTTTGTGCAAACCTGGTCAAGACCTACAGGAAACGTATGATCTCTGTAATTGCAAACAAAGGTTTCTGTACCAAATGTTAAGTACTGCTTTTCTGATGTATCAAATACTTATGTCATGCAATAAAATGCAAATTAATTACTTAAAAATCATACAATGTGATTTTCTGGATTATTTTTTTTGATTCCACAGTTCAAGTGTACCTATGATACAAATTACAGACCTCTACATGCTTTGTAAGTAGGAAAACCTGCAAAATCGGCAGTGTATCAAATACTTGTTCTTCCCACTGTATAGACAAGCCAACGGCTGTGGTAACATGGCATGACAACTATCATATATTAGGTTAGGTTAGGTTAGTTAGCAAAACAGCATAAACAGATCTGGGACCAGGCTAGAGCATTTCTACCTGCACCGCAAGCTTGGTGTGTACAGCAGCCACCACCAGCATCAACCTAAGAGGGTTAGGGGGGTAAACAGCTCAGCTGCTTCTCTGCCAGTCGATATTCACCTGTCTGTCCTGTCTGTGTGTCATACTCTTCGTCCTAGTCTTCACCAAGTAGCTCCTCATCAAAAGCATCTTCCTCCAAGAATTCCATGACCTCATGGTCCTCCTTATCCTCAGGCCTTCCTCAGTGATGACCCTTTGGCAGATAAGAAAAGGGATCATGAATGGAAGAGAATTGTGTAGCTACAAGTTATCAATCTGTTGGCAAGGTGACAAAGTTACATTTTATAAGGTTTTCACTCTCAAATTTGATATCAGTCCATTTCATATCAGTCCATAACTGAAATAGTATGATAATGTATGCCTGTAGCAAAGTCAAACCAGCTAGAACTCCAGCCTGAGCTTTCATAAGTCATATACATTCATTCTTGCATTCAACAGCCAGAAGGCTTACAATTTTTGTGGAATCATATCACAGATATACACCTAATGAGATATCTAGCTAGCTAATAATAATAATAATAATATCTACCCTCTCTTTCTTCTGGCTGGCAGGTTAGTAGCTACAAATCCAATCACAAGACAGTTCGTTTTAGCTCTAATACCTAATGACAAATACTCTTCAAATTGTCAATTTAAGCATTTTATTTTGTACAATCAAAGAAAACACAAACATGAAAAAGACAAGACAGATCAGACAAAGTGATTGTTTGGATGGAATACAGTGCAAAGGCAGCCCTACTGCAAATCTCTCTTGCTTTTGGGCAGGACCAGAACCAAAACTACTAGTCTATTATTATAATCAGGTCGCCGGGTGACGTTATGCGGCGGCCAGAATTACCTCCCACCTGCACAGGCTGAAATTCTATTACACGAAAAGGGCATTATCATAACTTTCACAATTTCAGGGTGTTATTTCGACCTCATAGTGTTTAAATATCATTTAACAAAAAACATGAAAAACACGTTTTTAACTGCACTGCCCCTTTAGTCCTTGAGTGTCATTGATTTGAAATAGAAGGTGTTTTGGGAGCCAGAGTAACGAAACACTTTTTGCTCCTTTTGAAGACAAAAATTTGGTTGGAATCTTTCCCTTTGTAGCCATCACTAGGAATGTTTTATTTGTTCTAATTGCGCTGCCATTCAGGTTCAATCAGTTCCACCCCATTGTCAGCTCATTTTATACCCAGAGTCTAACACAGAGCAGCGGTAGTGGAGTTGTTAGCAAGCTAGTATAGTCCTTATACCTCTGACTGCAACCCAGTCCCTAATGATCTATCTATCACCACCCTGCTCAATGGCCCATCCCGCTTCTGGACGCTTTCATTTACAGACTCGCTTGCTCTGAACTCCTTTGTTCCTGGCCGATTCATGTTTTTTGGACATGAGCACAGAGTGGCGGAGCTAGTTTGCGTGAAACTTTTTCTGTGTGTGTAGCGGAGACCAAGAGACAGAGCTCTTCTTCTTCTATGGTGTGATATATTATGAAGATTTCACTTTCTCTCTTTGATTCCCAACTGACAGTCATCCCTCAGCCCCCCTTTAAAGTCCTACTTTCAAGCCCTAATGGCTGTCATGTCGCGGCGCTCTCCGGACTCTTACTCAAAGTGTCATTGGCATAATGGTCGGCAGCCGTTGGTCTCTTTTGATCATGCCATGTGCAAGTGAGAGGGGTACCCGGAGCTGAGACAGCGAGGTGTGTGTGCCTCTAGGCCCCGACATGGCTGCCACTCCCAGGCAAAGCGCCACGACCGGAAATCTAAAATTCACTTTCAAATAGTTTTGTCTGCATTTTCGGTGCCTAATAGCCGCACAGTGGAAATGTGTGTGTCTATGCCTGTGTGTACACTCATTAAAGCCAGGGAGCTAGTTTATCCTGTATCAGCATCTAAGTCTCTGCCCAACCTGGCACTCCTCATCAGGCATGCAGGCTCCAGCTGAGAGAGGGTGGAGGGGGAGGGGAGCAGCTCAGGCCCTCGTCCAGACAGTGCTTCAACCTCATCAAGCAAGCCAGGTCAAAACGTGTTCAAACCACCCGGCAAGAGAGACCTACTGTAACACACTCGGGCACATCCAGGTTGTGTTGCTCTTCCAGCTCAACTGTTCTCTCATGTCCTGCCTGCCTCACCTGTATCTCTGCCTGCTCCCTGAGGGCTAACCAGGCCTTGGTCCAGATGTTAGCAGGGTTGGCTGGAGGTCCCAGGGCCCAGGGCACTCCCACCACGCTCATTGCCCACAGAGAGAGGCCTGAGCCTGAGTGTGTGCTTCATGGAAGATGGATCAATGAGTTGGCCTACTAACTGATCAACAAAGTATTTCTTCATTTACGGATTATAAAGTAAACTGAATATGGGTTTTTGAAAGTATTGAGTCAGTTATAGTCAAGTAGAATATATGGAGTTGTTGAATATTTTGGGAAAGTTATCTATTCATTGATTATGCTTTGTGCTCACCTTTTTCACCTAGTCAAGGGATTGATGATTAGTTTACAAGTTGAATCAGGTGTGCTAACTCTGATAGATAGATCAAATACATGGAACAGCTGTGGGTCCCAGAGCAGAGGTTTGAGAACCACTGACTTAACCCATCATACTATCACAGGTTATTGTGAAATAGACACAAATTACTTATTCGAAATTCATGATAGGCACACGAAAAAGTGTATTACACAATTTTCATCACAATGCATTTCGTGTGTATAACACAATTTTATTTCTAAATAATGCCTTTGTGTACATTACACCAATTCCAGTTTGTTTGTGGTTAACGTTAGCTAGGCTAGCTAGGTGGCTAACAGGTTAGGCGTTAAGGTTAGGTTTAGGGGTTAAGGTTAGGGTTAGGTAACATGCTAGCTAAGTAGTTAAAGGGTTAAGGTTAGGGTTAATTTTAGGGTTAGGAGTTAGGTTTAAGGGTTAATGTTAGGGAAAGGGTTAGCTAACATGCTAAGTAGTTGCAAAGCAGCAAAAAAGTAGCAAGTAGATGCAAAGTTGCTAATTAGCTAAAATGCTAAAGTAGTCCATGATGAGATTCAAACACACAATCTTTGGGTTGCTAGACATTCACGTTATACGCCCACCCATCCTCCTCGACCAACCTCCCTCCTATTATTTCTGTCTTAAGTAACCTACTGTCTTTATCTGTGATTGAAATTGTGTGCCTGTCACGAATTTTCAATAAGCAATGGTGTGCAAGGTTCTGGTCAAAATATATATACAGTGGAGAAAAAAAGTATTTAGTCAGCCACCAATTGTGCAAGTTCTCCCACTTAAAAAGATGAGAGAGGCCTGTAATTTTCATCATAGGTACACGTCAACTATGACAGACAAATTGAGAAAAGAAAATCCAGAAAATCACATTGTAGGATTTTTAATGAATTTATTTGCAAATTATGGTGTAAAATAAGTATTTGGTCACCTACAAACAAGCAAGATTTCTCGCTCTCACAGACCAGTAACTTCTTCTTTAAGAGGCTCCTCTGTCCTCCACTCGTTACCTGTATTAATGGCACCTGTTTGAACTTGTTATCAGTATAAAAGACACCTGTCCACAACCTCAAACAGTCACACTCCAAACTCCACTATGGCCAAGACCAAAGAGCTGTCAAAGGACACCAGAAACAAAATTGTAGACCTGCACCAGGCTGGGAAGACTGAATCTGCAATAGGTAAGCAGCTTGGTTTGAAGAAATCAACTGTGGGAGCAATTATTAGGAAATGGAAGACATACAATACCACTGATAATCTCCCTCGATCTGGGGCTCCACGCAAGATCTCACCCCGTGGGGTCAAAATGATCACAAGAACGGTGAGCAAAAATCCCAGAACCACACGGGGGGACCTAGTGAATGACCTGCAGAGAGCTGGGACCAAAGTAACAAAGCCTACCATCAGTAACACACTACGCCGCCAGGGACTGAAATCCTGCAGTGCTAGACGTGTCCCCCTGCTTAAGCCAGTACATGTCCAGGCCCGTCTGAAGTTTGCTAGAGTGCATCCAGAAGAGGATTGGGAGAATGTCATATGGTCAGATGAAACCAAAATCTAACTTTTTGGTAAAAACTCAACTCGTCGTGTTTGGAGGACAAAGAATGCTGAGTTGCATCCAAAGAACACCATACCTACTGTGAAGCATGGGAGTGAAAACATCATACTTTGGGGCTGTTTTTCTGCAAAGGGACCAGGATGACTGATCCGTGTAAAGGAAAGAATGAATGGGGCCATGTATCGTGAGATTTTGAGTGAAAACCTCCTTCCATCAGCAAGGGCATTGAAGATGAAACGTGGCTGGGTCTTTCAGCATGACAATGATCCCAAACACACCGCCCGGGCAACGAAGGAGTGGCTTCGTAAGAAGCATTTCAAGGTCCTGGAGTCTCCAGATCTCAACCCCATAGAAAATCTTTGGAGGGAGTTGAAAGTCCGTGTTGCCCAGTGACAGCCCCAAAATATCACTGCTCTAGAGGAGATCTGCATGGAGGAATGGGCCAAAATACCAGCAACAGTGTGTGAAAACCTTGTGAAGACTTACAGAAAACGTTTGACCTGTGTCATTGCCAACAAAGGGTATATAACAAAGTATTGAGAAACTTTTGTTATTGACCAAATACTTATTTTCCACCATAATTAGCAAATAAATTCATTAAAAATCCTACAATGTGATTTTCTGGATTTTTTTTCCTCATTTTGTCTGTCATAGTTGACGTGTACCTATGATGAAAATTACAGGCCTCTCTCATCTTTTTAAGTGGGAGAACTTGCACAATTGGTGGCTGACTAAATACTTTTTTTCCCCACTGTATATATATACAGTGGGGAGAACAATTATTTGATACACTGCCGATTTTGCAGGTTTTCCTACTTACAAAGCATGTAGAGGTCTGTAATTTTTATCATAGGTACACTTCAACTGTGAGAGACGGAATCTAAAACAAAATTCCAGAAAATCACATTGTATGTAAATAATTTGCATTTTATTGCATGACATAAGTATTTGATCACCTACCAACCAGTAAGAATTCTGTCTCTCACAGACCTGTTTGTTTTTCTTTAAGAAGCCCTCCTGTTCTCCACTCATTACCTGTATTAACTGCACCTGTTTGAACTTGTTACCTGTATAAAAGATACCTGTCCACACACTCAATCAAACAGACTCCAACCTCTCCACAATGGCCAAGACCAGAGAGCTGTGTAAGGACATCAGGGATACAATTGTAGACCTGCACAAGGCTGGGATGGGCTACAGGACAATAGGCAAGCAGCAACAGGCAACAACTGTTGGCGCAATTATTAGAAAATGGAATAAGTTCAAGATGACGGTCAATCACCCTCGGTCTGGGGCTCCATGCAAGATCTCACCTCGTGGGGCATCAATGATCATGAGGAAGGTAAGGGATCAGCCCAGAACTACACGGCAGGACCTGGTCAATGACCTGAAGAGAGCTGGGACCACAGTCTCAAAGAAAACCATTAGTTACACACTACACCGTCATGGATTAAAATCCTGCAGCGCACACAAGGTCCCCCTGCTCAAGCCAGCACATGTCCAGGCCCGTCTGTAGTTTGCCAATGACCATCTGGATGATCCAGAGGAGGAATGGGAGAAGGTCATGTGGTCTGATGAGACAGAAATAGAGCTTTTTGGTCTAAACTCCACTCGCCGTGTTTGGAGGAAGAAGAAGGATGAGTACAACCCCAAGAACACCATCCCAACCGTGAAGCATGGAGGTAGAAACATCATTCTTTGGGGATGCTTTTCTGCAAAGGGGACAGGATGACTGCACCGTATTGAGGGGAGGATGGATGGGGCCATGTATCGCGAGATCTTGGCCAACAACCTCCTTCCCTCAGTAAGAGCATTGAAGATGGGTCGTGGCTGGGTCTTCCAGCATGACAACGACCCGAAACCTACAGCCAGGGCAACTAAGGAGTGGCTCCGTAAGAAGCATCTCAAGGTCCTGGAGTGGCCTAGCCAGTCTCCAGACCTGAACCCAATAGAAAATCTTTGGAGGGAGCTGAAAGTCCGTATTGCCCAGCGACAGCCCCGAAATCTGAAGGATCTGGAGAAGGTCTGTATGGAGGAGTGGGCCAAAATCCCTGCTGCAGTGTGTGCAAACCTGGTCAAGACCTACAGGAAACGTATGATCTCTGTAATTGCAAACAAAGGTTTCTGTACCAAATATTATGTTCTGCTTTTTTGATGTATCAAATACTTATGTCATGCAATAAAATGAAAATGAATTACTTAAAAATCATACAATGTGATTTTCTGGATTTTTGTTTTAGATTCCGTCTCTCACAGTTGAAGTGTACCTATGATAAAAATTACAGACCTCTACATGCTTTGTAAGTAGGAAAACCTGCAAAATCGGCAGTGTATCAAATACTTGTTCTCCCCACTGTATATATACAAATATATGTTTTCCATACGAAGACTTGACTTCAATGATTATTCGAAGAAATCATTGACAGAATAGTACACTATGAAGATTGTAACAATCAGTAGTTTCAGCACTGTTAATTAGTTCCTCATTGGCAAATGTTACATGCGCATTACTGTACATAGAGTACTCTATTTAAGCTGCCTAAACATGTCTTGCCTAATCACCTGCTAATCGACGTAGTTAATCTACTGCAATTGCTGTTTAATAAGCGCAACCATTATATCTTACTACAGTCACTTGGTCTCAAGTATGAGCAAGTCAAGATGTTTGGATAGCCACCTTATCTGCACATCAATAACAAACCATTCTCTGGCCCCGTAAATGAAATCATATCAATATCTGAAACTGGCATTCTTAACAAGTATGTTGTACACCCCTGGGGTAGGCGCAACAATATTTATACTACAGTATCTACTGACTGAAAGTCCTCAGATAAGAATGCTCTCTGTGACATTTATATTCAAGCAGCCAGTAATAGTTTATCCGAAAAAGTAAAATCTAGTTGGTAACCACCAGTAACCATTTCAGTGATAAAACCTCAGTTTTGAGTCTACACCATCAGGCTATTGGGAATACATGCTAATAGTTCCTACAGAGCCCCTGGCTTTTTCCTGGCCATTTACCACCTCCCATGCCTGTTCACTAAACACTCCCAATTAGTACGCTTGCAGGGGAGTCTTCCCATTACTCTGAGTAAAGTTCTGTCCATCTCTATCTCTCTTTGTCCTCTCTCTTTTTAGGATCGGACCTTGTTGCCTATTGGTCCATAATGGTTATATGATTTTCACAGTCTCTATGGAGAGCATCATTACCTCATAGTGGAATGATAATTAACTCTCTGCCTTAATTAGTATTAGGCCCGTACAGTGATAACGAGGAACCAATTACAGAAAAATATATATTATCAATTATTTATGGACTTTTAATTACAGTGTATTTTACCCAGTTAAAGCAGCAGCAGCTCAATTAATGTCCTTCAGCTATCTTTATATGAAATTACTGTGGAACGGAGGAGTTTACCCAAAGCCCATAGAGAAGCCTTGTGTAGAAACACACCACACAGACAGACAGACAGACAGACATACTTACACACGTGCACACACACAAACAGGACTGGCAGTGTCTGTCAGTCAGATGCCCAGAGCTGCCGTGTACTGGGTGTCACCCACACAACCAAGCCGTCTGTCGAGGCCACCTGCCTCATTACGGGAAATGTATGCATCTGGGGCAGCTCTCTGGCTCATACATCGCACGGGCAGAGAAATGGTACATTGGCAACTAATGTCAGCTAGTGATATGCATACTACTGATACAATACAATAGCAGGATAATGGTACATTGGCAACTGTTACTGTATTATGCTATGAACATTGACAGATAAAATATCAGAACATCCAATGGCTTTCACAGATGACTGATACAATGCAACAGCAATGAGATTGCATGTTGGTAACTGTGATGTTTACTAGCTTAGCTATACACATGCATATAGGAAGGATTGGGAAATCATGGGCATATTCAATTGCAATAACAGGTATGAAGTTAAGGCCAAATGACCAGATTAGATGAAAGGGAGGACTGTGCCTATACACACTGAATCATCAGCGTGTGCCAGACTCTGATGTGTCTCTGAATGGATATAATGTTTATATATCTGACAGAGCTGGCAGAGGTGGGGGTGTCGCCATTTTCATAAAGAACAACTTGAATGTTGCTGTGTGTATTACCACATCTGTCCCCAAGCTATTTTAATGTCTAGTCTTAAATGTGGGCCTTGGTAATAATGCCCAACTAACGTTAGTGGGAGTTTATCGCCCTCGCTCGGTCTCCTTATGTGCTCTTAGCAAATTATCTGACCTGCTGTCTAACTATGCTAAATCGAAAATATTAATAGTGGGTGATCTTAATCTGATTTGGTTGATGCCAGTCTGTTGGAGCTAAATCCAACTCAGCTGATAAATAAACCAACTCGCCTCAACTTTAAACACCCTGAAAAATATACTCTTACAGTGCCTTGCAAAAGTATTCATCCCCCTTGGCTTTTTTCCTATTTTGTTGCATTACAACCTGTAATTTAAATGGATTTTTATTGGGATTTGGTGAAGTGGAATGAAAAAAATAACTTATTTCAAAGAATTCTAAAAAATAAATAACGGAAAAATGGTGCGTGCATATGTATTCACGCCCTTTGCTATGAAGCCCCTAAATAAGATCTGGTTCAAACAATTAACTTCAGAAGTCACATAATTAGTTAAATAAAGTACACCTGTGTGCAATCTAAGTGTCACATGATCTGTCACATGATCTCAGTATATATACACCTGTTCTGAAAGGCCCCAGAGTCTGCAACACCACTAAGCAAGGGGCACCACCAAGCAAGCGGCACCATGAAGACAAAGGAGCTCTCCAAAGAGGTCAGGGACACCATCCATGTTTTTCATCGGCAGGGACTGGGAAACTGGTCAGAATTGAAGGAATGATGGATGCTGCTAAATACAGGGAAATTCTTGACGGAAACCTGTTTCCGTCTTCCAGAGATTTGAGACTGGGACGGAGGTTCACCTTCCAGCAGGACAATGACCCTAAGCATACTGCTTAGGGTCATTGGGGGGGGGGCGGGGGGGGGCGGCATGTTGTGTGGTAGGCATGTTGTGTAAATCAAATGATAGAAACCCCCATGAATACTTTCACAAGCCACTGTAGATACTATTCTAACAAATGCCCCTCATAAGTTTACAGCCAATGGGATAGTTACTAATAAGTTCATTGACCATTGTCCCATTGCCTGCATAAGAGATGTTAAATTACCTAACTTTTACTCATGCATTATTACAAAGAGAAATTATTGGAATTTTAAGATGGGGTTGAGTGACTGGTGGGTTGTGTCAACTATCACTGACTGATCAGGCCCTTAATTGTTTAATTTTCCTCTTTAAAATCCCCTTGAGTCAATGTCAGTTTAAGATAGAGATATCTGTTTTTGCATTGGATGCTTCTCAATCCATCGCATACACCGATGTCGCACTTTCGCATTTGCGGTGAAAGGTGACAGAGCTAGAGTGGTGTTTGTCAGACCATGAGACATCCCAAAATCGGTCTTCTCACAAAATTGTCTGTAGTGTATGAACGGTTTGCCCTACAAACTATTATGAAACTCTCACAAACACAATGGTGTTCTCCGTTTTGCTCTACAATCCCCACAAGCGTCTTGGGACTCGTCTGATGTCGGTACAGCCGATCTGCCAACTTCTGTCTGTAGCGTCCAAACAGTTTGGGCTGCACACTAATATGACCCCTCTGTAGAAGGGTGAGACTCTCACGAACACATACATGTCAGTTGATTTGCTCTAGGATGCAGACAGTCCTCACAAAACTAGTCTGAAGATCTCCCGGAACCAGTATTTATTTTTATTGGAAGTGGAGACTGTTTAGTGCCAAAAATAAGGGATTTAATATATTTTTCTATACTTCAAGGGGTCTTAAAATTCAACATTAAATAGCAAAATGATCCTTGGTATGACCTTCTTAAAACAATTCCATATAGCTTAGTAGAACCACCCTCCCCCGGCTTAGACAGGGCTTAGACTGTTATGGGTTAACTCTGTTGCAGATAAATATGTGCCGTACAAAAGGCAAATCTAATCCTCGGTTCATGCATGAATTGACTGAGAAATTACGGGAAAGAAATGTAGCTTGGGCTAAAGCTAGACTGACTGATTCTATGTCTGATTGGCAGTCCTTCAAATATTTGAGAAATAGATTAGAAAGCAAAATCAACATATTTCTTGAATTGTGTATCGGACAGTGGTGGTAATCCAGCTAACTTCTGGAAAGTGGTAAATCTTTGAATCAAAACCCCACCCCTTTTTTGCCCCGGCAGGTTTTGACAGCCTCTGATCCCATACTAGATAAAATGGAAATTAGTAGTACTTTTACTGTAATAACCATTTCGCTAGTCTCTGAAAATTCATCTGATATTACAAAAGATATACCGCACGGGTCGGTATTGGGACTGGTTCCCTTTACTATTTATATAAATAATATTGGTCTATGTATTAAATCCAGTAATATTCATCTGTATGCAGACGATACGGTTATGTATGATATTGCACCGTGTGTTGACCAAGCTAGAGCTACATATTCACTCATTGGATGGCTCTCTCATTGAGCGGGTTCTTGCCTGTAAATATCTGGGAGTTTGGATTGATAAAGATCAAATGTTTAAAACACATACTGAGGAGCTAGTTAAAAAGCTAAGAATTAAAGTGGGCTTCTTTTTTAGAAATAGATCTTGCCTCTCCATGAACAGCAGGAAGCAGATTGTGCAGTCAACTTTCCTGTCAGTTCTTGACTATGGTGACACCATTTACCAGAATGCAGCAGCCACTACTCTTAAACCATTGGATGTTGTCTACCACAGTCCCCTTCACTTTATTACAGGTAACAGTTTTAATACTCATCACTGCATCCTGTATCTGAAGGTCAGCTGGACCTCACTAAACTCCACAAGCTTCCAACATACCTCACTTCCCTGTTGAAATATAAAAATATGAGATACCAAACCTGTTCGCAGGGTTGGTTAACTCTTGCAGGGTTGGTTAACGCTGTTGTTAAATTAGTTTACTGAAGTATGCAATTGTTTCAATTGACTGTTATAATTATTGTTGTAATAACCTGATGTAATGTATTTATAGCTGTCTTGTAGTGTTTATACTTTTGTTGTTGTGTTGATGGAATTTTTGTCCTCAGGGCACCATTGGAAATGAGACACTGGTCTCAACTGAGCTCCCATGAATAAATAAAAGTAAATACATTTGCTCTCAACGTCCTGCTACTCAAGCAAGTGCTTCCTCACATTAGTAGTACATGTTGAAGGAATTCAAACAAGTGATGCAAGGAAGCAGTAGTTGAATCAGAGAACAGACATGGGACCTATGGAACAGACCTGGGTTCAGATGGTATTTGTTTTCTTTCAAACACTTGTTTGAGCTTACCTGGCAAAGTAGAACCAATGGATTAGTCACAAAAATGGAAGCTCTGACCATAGCTCTCCAGGCAGATTCAATCCAATGCAGAAAGTATTTGAAAGACTCCAAGTAATATTTTTACCCAGGTCTGCTATGGAGCAGGTTTGTGATACTGTATATGAGTACTGGTCATTCTTCATTATTTTTTTTGTGTTGAGGAGCTCCAGTGTAGTTTCACACTGTTGGCCAGTCATTTTCAATGTCACTCAATGTCAGGGGAAAGCGGGAGAAGGAAAGAGGGAGAGAGGGTGATGGAGAAATAAAGAGAGCAAGAGTGGGAGAGAGACAGACAGACAGACAGAGAAAAATAGGGAGATTGAGAAGGAGAGAGAGATAGAGTTCAGTCCAAAAGTCAGTCTGTCAGCCGATGTGTGGACAGGTAAAGACAGCTGACTGACCCTTTCAGTACCTCGTCCACTCTGGCCACCCTGTCCAGCCCACACCAATACACTAAACCAAAGTGCATCAACGGATCACCTGAAAACAAACTTTCTCTCCTTCCCGTCCATCCCCCCCATCATCTCTCCACCTCGGCCTGAATTCCATTAGACATAATAGACCAGGAAGCGGTGGTGCTGGGGTGAGGTGACCGAATCAAAATGGCGTTGTGTCAACGACACCGACATGTATCTTGGTGCTCATTATACTCCTTGAACAGCACCAATCTACATCTGATGCTGTGACTAATTCGGCTCCCGTGTTGTCAAGAGACATAGGAAGTGGCCCCGGCCAGATGACAGCAAGCCTGTCAGTTGCCCAGGCATGGAGGATTCCTCCGGGCGATGATTTAATGCCCATGTCAAGCCCTGCTGTCAGCCTCTCTCACTTCTCTACTCTCTCTCTCTGCTCTCTCCATTCCGCTATTAGGATGCAGCTAGCGGAAAGATGGAGCGATGGTCCGGGCGATCTACCTGATTAGGATTCACACTCTTGGCGAAAGAAACGCACGCCCTGCTTCACAAGTAATTACCCTTTCCTTGTAAAGTACAATTAAGGCTAAAAACTAAGGGAGGAAAGAAGGAGAGAGAGTAACATAAGAGTGTGACCTTCTAGTGAAGTGCAGACAGACCTTGAGTTTTTTTGTCTTGTCGCTGTCTGGCTGTTTGTCTAATTTCTCACTTCTCACTTCTAACTTTCTCCTATTGTTTTACTGGTGTGTTTTGTGGTGTGTTTGGAGATAACATCTGCAGACAACTATTTTATTTCCTTGCTCCCCACTTGTGTGATTAGCACATCCCAAGCTGTCTCTCAATGATCTTTCTCCCACTATGCGATTATCTCTATTTCTCTCATTATTTTGATGCCTTGATTGAAACTGAAGCACGGAACTACTGTTTGCACTGGGGTTAAAGTGTGGACACTATACAGTATACTTTAAATAATTACTATTGAGTATAGTAGTAGAATATTATAGTATAGCTATTCATGTGTGGATTTGGATTTGACATTGATATTGACATTGACCTTTCCCCTCTGATGATGTCATCAGTGTAGTAGAATGCTGCACTACCACATATTGAGTTGGCTATGGACGATCTCCTGTATTGTTATCTTTTGTACTTTGCTGTACACCTTTTTTTATTTAATAGTTTGCAAGTAAAAGTGATTAACATTGAAAGTCATGTGGACTTTTCTTGTCAAGTTACCACAACAGGGAATGAATGAGTGGTGTGGAGTTGTCTTGAACCCTTTGCAGAGAACAGATCACAGGAAATCAGTAGTGGTGCGTGGGTAAAATCACTAGGGAAGCCAAGCAAAGCCAGTAAAAAAGCCATATTACAGCCTATGTTGTGATAATTGCGTTGTTTGCTCTATAGCCCATTCATTCATACGCCACCGTGATATACAATAAGGCAGAGACAACAAAATGACAACAGTCACACAGTGGCGGAATAAATTAAACTACACATATGTTTGTTTCATCACAAAACCTGAGAGCAACATCTGTCCGGTGAAGTCCACAAAGCAAATATTGCATGTAACCTGCAGCATGGTCAAGCAAGTTAATGTTTTAAACAGTTTACTAAACAACTACTGATTTAGAATCACGGAGTTACCGTAAGTCAGCACAAAGACAACAGCAGCACTGCCTCCACTATTCCAGTACCATTTCAACTTCAACATTTAAACATAATCAAATCAACAATGCTTAGTTTAATACACTGAAAACACCCTTAAAGATACCAAAAACAATTTAGTCCAATCCATGTTGCTAAATATCATGTGGCTGTCCATGCTACATATTTCTGTCTCTCTGTGTGTGTGTATGTGTGTTCAGAGTTATTGACCTCACAGTAAGCCAGATTTGAGTAACTTACATTTCAACATTTGTAAGTCGCTCTGGATAAGAGCGTCTGCTAAATGACGTAAATGTAAATGTAACATGTTGACTGAAAAGCTGCACTGACAGATAACGTTAAGCTAACTAACTAACGTGAGGGACTACCCAGTCTAGCTAGAAGCAGTGCTGCTTCATTAGCAACCTAGCAAATCTTATGAGCAGAGTTTTGACAGTACAGTTATTGATTAGCTATCTGGAAACGGAATCCAACTGCTGGAGCTCTGTTCACCACCCGACAAAGTAACACTAACTAACCAATTACTGTCTAATCAAGTACTGTCCAAATATGCTAAAACATTTCTAATAAAGATAGCTAGCTAACTTAAAGCTAACATGGCTAACATGACGTTAGCTACTTTGGAAACGTCAGCTCAATTAGCTAGCTAACGTTACGTTATCTGTTAAAAAAAACAAGGCTGCATAGCTGCTAACATTTTTTCCAATTTATAGAAGATGGACATACGGAATTGAAGATGCAGCTCAGCAAACACAGAGATGGTTGTTTTATTTGGAGGAGTAAGTGAATAGATTGTGTGTGTGTGTGTGTGTGTGTGTTTACAATACAATTATTTAGCATCTAGCTACATAGATGGGTTGGCTGACAACGTCACAAAAACGATGTGCCCGCTTCCGTTGTCACACCCTGATTTGTTTCAACTGTCTTTGTGCTTGTCTCCATCCCCCACCAGCTGTCTCCCAATTTCTGTTTGTCTGTTGCCAGTTCGTCTTGTCCCGTCAAGTCCTACCAGCATGTTCCCGTGTTTCCAGTGCTCAGTTTTTGTTTTTCCTAGTCTTCCCAGTTCTGACCTTTCTGCCTGTCCCTGATCCTTCCTGCCGTCCTGTACCTGCCTGACTCTGATTTGGATTACGACTCTTGCCTGCCTTGACTTACCTTTTTCCTGCCCCTTGTTCAGTAATAAACTCTGAGACTCGTACTATCCGCCTCCTGTGCCTGCATCTGGGTCTTAGCCTGAGGCTTGATAGTACGAACTGGCCATGACTGACCCAGCAGACTCGGACCAGCTCTGCAACACTGTCTCCTCACAAGGAGCCACCATTGGAAGACATGAGGAGTTACTACTTAACCTTATGGAAGGATTCCACACCTTGGCGGAACACCATGACCATGCCATCAGTGCATTGTTGGCACAATTCCGCAGACTATCTATTAGGCTGCAAGCCACAACGGAAACCTCCCAGACTCTCAGTAACCCCGCTACCAGCGGTGCTTCTACCCAGCCTACCCCAGCTTCCTGAGATCCCCGCTTACCTCCTCCGGAGCGCTATGCTGGGGATCCCGGAACCTGCAGGGCGTTTCTCTCCCAGTGCTCCCTCATTTTCGAGCTGCAGCCCTCTTCATTTCCGTCGGACCGTTCAAAGAAAGCGTATCTCCCGTAGTGTGGCAGACTATGCAGTAGATTTACGCACGTTGGCCGCTGAGAGTGCCTGGAACCCGGAATCTCTTTTCGACACGTTTCTTCACAGATTATCGGAGGAGGTTAAAGATGAGCTCGCAGCCCGGGAGTTTCCCATGGACCTCGACTCCCTCATTGCCTTGAACTTATGGATCGATGGGCGGCTATGGGAACGTGGGAGGGAGAGGAGGTCTGTTCACGGTCACACTCGCTCGTCCACTGCTCCCACCTCGCCTCCGAGGAATCCCGGATGTTCCCGACGTTCACCTTACAGAGAGAATCCGATGTCACCCGAGTGTCCTTTGGAATCACCGTGGGCAGTCGACTCGCCTCCTCCAGAGCCCAGGGCTAGATTGTCTCCGGATGAATGTTTACGCAGATTGAGCACCAGGAGCTGTCTGTATTGCGGGACTACAGGACGTTATATTTCCACCTGTACATTAAAAAGACCAGACTCATCAGTAGGTATGAGTACTCTGGTGAGCCGTACGGGGATTTTCCAATCTCCCGTTACTCGTACCCCACTCCATGCCACCCTGTTGTGGGGTGATCAGGCCAAATCTCTCCGGGTGCTCATTGACTCTGGGGCCGACGAGAGCTTTATCGACGCTACCTTGGTGTCGGAGCTGGGAATTTCCACTCAACCCCTCTCCATTCCCATGGACGTCAGAGCGCTTGATGGGAGCTCTATTTGCAGAGTCATCCGCAATACGGTTCCTATCAACCTATGACTATCAGGAAATCAGTGAGTGTATGCAGTTTCTGTTCATAGACTCTCCCCATGTACCCGTGGTTTTGGGGTATTCATGGCTCCAGAAGCACAATCCCCTGATCGACTGGGCTACTGGTTCTATCGTGGGTTGGAGCCCGTTCTGCCATGCGCATTGTCTTAAGTCGGCACAGCCTGCCCCTGGACGTCTTCCTGCAGGCTTGGGAGAAGCCTCTGATCTCTCCGCCATTCCTGCGGAGTACCTGGACCTCCGGGAGGTCTTCAACAAGGCCCGCGCTACGTCTCTCCCTCCGCATCGACCCTACGACTACCGGGGCCTTAATGACATCATGGTTAAAAACCGTTACCATCTACCACTCATCTCCCCGGCGTTCAAACCTCTTCAGGGAGCGACCATCTTCTCAAAGTTGGACCTTCTGAACGCCTACCATCTGGTTTGGATACGGGAATTTGCAAACTTCTACCGTCGCTTCTTCCGGGGTTACAGTACCCTGGCTTCCCCCCTTTCAGCACTCACCTCTCCCAAGGTTCCATTGAAGTGGTCTCCAGTAGCTGACCGGGTGTTCTTGGACCTCAAACATCGATTCACTACAGCTCCCATCTCAATCCATCCGAACCCGTCCCGTCAGTTTGTGGTCGAGGTCTACCCAGGACCAAAAGCTGCACCCCTGCGCTTTTCTCTCCCATCGTCTTACCCCTGCTGAGAAGAACTATGATGTGGGAAATCGAGAACTCCTCGCCATCAAGATGGCGTTGGAGGAGTGGAGGCACAGGTTGGAGGGGGCGGAACACCCATTCTTAGTGTGGACTGACCATAAGAACCTAGAATATCTCCGCACCGCCTAGTGCCTCAACTCTAGGCAGGCTCGTTGGGCCCTGTTATTCCCACATTTTAATTTCACTCTCTCCTACCGTCTGGGGTCCAAGAATGTAAAGCCTGACACACTATCACATTTGTATAGACCCGCTGCTTCTCCGTCTGACCCTGAGACCATCCTCCCTACCTGTCTAGCGGCTGCACTCATCTGGGGTATAGAGAGCCTGGTCCGGCGGGGGGTCCGGCTAACTGGATGTTTGTCCCGGACTCTGCCCCTTCCCAGGTCCTGGAATGGGCACATTCCTCGTGACTGACATGCCATCCAGGCTCCCGTCGAACCCTGGCTTTCATCCGGCGACGCTTTTGGTGTCTTCCATGGTTCCTGATGTCTCCGCAATCGTCGCCACCTGCACTGTGTGTGTACAAAATAAGACTCTGCGGCAAGCCCCAGCTGGCCTTCTTCAACCACTCCCTGTTCCTCACTGCCCATGGTCCCATATATCCCTGGACTTTGTTACTGGTCTTCCTCCGTCAGATGGCAACACCACGATCCTGACGGTGGTGGATAGGTTTTCTAAAGCCGCCCATTTTATTCCCCTTCCAAAGTTACCCTCAGCCAAGGAGACGGCTCAGCTCATGGTGCAGCACGTCTTCCCGATCCATGGACTTCCGGTTGACATGGTCTCCGATCGTGGTCCTCAGTTCTCATCCATGTTCTGGAAGGCGTTCTGCATCCTCATTGGGTTTTCACCCCCAATCTAACGGCCAGTCAGAGCGAGCCAATTAGGACCTGGAAGCGGCTTTTCATTGCTTTGTCTCCTCCAAACCCCACCACCTGTCACACCCTGATCTGTTTCACCTGTATTTGTGCTTGTCTCCACCCCCATTTCCCCCCGTTATCCCCTGTGTATTTATACCTGCGTTTTTCTGTTACCAGATCATCTTGTTCCGTCAAGTCCTACCAACGTGTTACCGTGTTTCCATTGCTCTAGTTTTTGTTTTTCCTAGTCTTCCCAGTTCTGACTATCTGCTTGTCCTGACCCTGCCTGCCGCCCTGGTCTTGCCTGACTCTGATTTGGATTACGACTCTTGCCTGCCCACAGGTATTGTGGTTAGTGAAGGGTAAGACAGTTGAATATTAATCAGGTTTGGGTTGAGTGAAGGATTACTTTATACTATTCCAGGTATTCCTTAAAGAGGTAGGGTTTCAAGTGTCTCCGAAAGGTGGTCAGTGACTCCACTGTCCTGGCGTCGTGGGGGAGCTTGTTCCACTATTGGGGTGCCAGAGCAGCAAATAGCTTTGACTGGGCTGAGCGGGAACTGTGCTTCCGTAGAGGTAGGGGAGCTAGCAGGCCAGAGGTGGATGAATGTAGTGCCCTCATGTGGGTGTAGGGTCTGATCAGAGCCTGAAGGTAAGGAGGTGCCGTTCCCCTCACAGCTCTGTAGGCAAGCACCATGGTCTTGTAGTAGATGCGAGCCTCAACTGGAAGCCAGTGGAGTGTGCGGAGGAGCGGGGTGACATGAGAGAACTTGGGAATGTCGAACACCAGACGGGCTGCAGCGTTCTGGATAAATTGTAGGGGTTTAATGGCACAGGCAGGGAGCCCAGCCAACAGTTGCAGTAGAGTTGCAGTAATCCAGACGGGAGATGACAAGTGCCTGGATTAGGACCTGTGCCGCTTTCTGTGTAAGGTAGGGTCGTACTCTGCGAATGTTGTAGAGCATGAGCCTGCAGGATCTGGTCACCGCTTTGATGTTAGCGGAGAACGACAGGGTGTTGTCCAGGGTCACGCCAAGGTTATTTGCACTCTGGGAGGAGGACACAATGGAGTTGTCAACCGTGATGGCGAGATCATGGAGCGGGCAGTCCTTCCCCGGGAGGAAGAGCAGCTCTGTCTTGCCGAGGTTCAGCTTGAGGTGGTGATCCGACATCCACACCGATATGTCTCCGACATCCACACCGATATGTCTGCCAGACATGCAGAGATGTGATTCGCCACCTGGTTATCAGAAGGGGGAAAGGAGAAAATGAATTGTGTGTCGTCTGCGTAGCAATGATAGGAGAGACCCATGTGAGGATATGACAGAGCCACGTGACTTGGTGTACAGAGAGAATAGGAGAGGGCCTAGAACTGAGCCCTGGGGGACACCTGTGGTGACAGCATGTGGTGCGGAGACAGATTCTCGCCACGCCACCTGGTAGGAGCGACCTGTCAGGTAGGACGCAATCCAAGAGTGGGCAGCGCCGGAGATGCCCAACTCGGAGAGGGTGGAGAGGAGGATCTGATGGTTCACAGTATCAAAGGCAGCGGATAGGTCTAGAAGGTTAAGAGCAAAGGAGAGAGAGTTAGCTTTAGCAGTGTGGAGAGCCTCCATCACACAGAGAAGAGCAGTCTCAGTTGAATGACCAGTCTTGAAACCTGACTGATTTGGATCAAAATGGTCATTCTGAGAGAGATAGCAGGAGAGTTGGCTAGAGACGGCACGCTCAAGAGTTTTGGAGAGAAAAGAAAGAAGGGATACTGGTCTGTAGTTGTTGACATCGAAGGGATCGAGTGTAGGTTTTTTGAGGAGGGGTGCAACTCTCGCTCTCTTGAAGACAGAAGGGACATGGCCAGCGGTCAAGGATGAGTTGATGAGCGAGGTGAGGTAAAGGAGAAGGTCTCCGGAAATGGTCTGGAGAAGAGAGGAGGGGATAGGGTCAAGTGGGCAGGTTGTTGGGCGGCCGGCCGTCACAAGTCGCAAGATTTCATCTGGAGAGAGAGGGGAGAAAGAAGTCAAAGCATAGGGTAGCGCAGTGTGAGCAGGACCAGCGGTGTCATTTGACTTAATAAATGAGGATCGGATGTCGTCAATCTTCTTTTCAAAATGGTTGACGAAGTCATCCACAGAGAGGGAGGAGGAGGATTCAGCAGGGAGGAGAAGGTGGCAAAGAGCTTCCTAGGGTTAGAGGCAGAGGCTTGAAATTTAGAGTGGTAGAAAGTGGCTTTAGCAGCGGAAACAGAGGAAGAGAATGTAGAGAGGAGGGAGTGAAAAGATGACAGGTCCGCAGGGAGTCTAGTTTTCCTCCATTTCCGCTCGACTGCCCGGAGCCCTCTTCTGTGAGCTCGCAATGAGTCGTCAAGCCACGGAGCAGGAGGGGAGGACCGAGCCGGCCGGGAGGATAGGGGACATAGAGAGTCAAAAGATGCAGAAAGGGAGGAGAGGAGGGTTGAGGAGGCAGAATCAGGAGATCGGAGGGAGAAGGATTTAGCAGAGGGAAGAGATGATACGATGGAAGAGGAGAGAGTAGCGGGAGAGAGATAGCTAAGGTTGTGACGGCACATTACCATCTGAGTAGGGGCAGAGTGAGTAGTGTTGGAGGAGAGCGAAAGAGAAAAGGATACAAAGTAATGGTCGGAGACTTGGAGGGGAGTTGCAGTGAGATTAGTAGAAGAACAGCATCTAGTAAAGATGAGGTCAAGCGTATTGCCTGCCTTGTGAGTAGGGGGGGACGGTGAGAGGGTGAGGTCAAAAGAAGAAAGGACTGGAAAGAAGGAGGCAGAGAGAAATGAGTAAAAGGCAGACGTAGGGAGGTTAAAGTCACCCAGAACTGTCAGGGGTGAGCCATCCTCAGGAAAGGAACTTATCAAGGCGTCAAGCTCATTGATGAACTCTCCAAGGGAACCTGGAGGGCGATAAATGACAAGGATGTTAAGCTTGAATGGGCTAGTGACTGTGACAGCATGGAATTCAAATGAGGAGCTAGACAGATGGGTCAGGGGAAAAAGAGAGAATGTCCACTTGGGAGAGATGAGGATTCCTGTGCCACTGCCGCGCTGACCAGATGCTCTCGGGGTATGCGAGAACACATGGTAAGACGAGGAAAGAGCAGTAGGAGTAGCAGTGTTTTCTGTGGTAATCGATGTTTCCGTCAGCGCCAAGAAGTCGAGGGACTGGAGGGTAGCATAGGCTGAGATGAACTCTGCCTTGTTGGCCGCAGAACGGCAGTTCCAGAGGCTGCCAGAGACCTGGAACTCCACGTGGGTCGTGTGCGCAGGGACCACCAGATTAGAGTAGTAGCAGCCACGCGGTGTGAAGCGTTTGTATGGCCTGTGCAGAGAGGAGAGAACAGGGATAGACAGACACATAGTTGACAGGCTACAGAGAAAGGCTACAATAATGCAAAGGATATCGGAATGAAATGAACAAAACATCTGGGAAAGCGAGAGAGCGGGGCCTACCTCACTTACATTTCACCGGAACACTCAAATATAAATCTCCCAACTTCCACTTTAGAAATTATAATTGTTGTAAACTACAGCGGTTCAATGTTTTCTAGGAATAGACTCTAACTTAGTTTATTCAGCTAGCTAACTAAGTTTGCACCTACAGTTTCATTTTGTTTAATTTCTAATCTTTACAGATGGACTAACATCCTAGTACTGTGTAATATAAATCGCAAACATTGTGACTATTTAGTTGGAGAAAGGATTGTATGCTGGTATGTGTGTAAAATTGTGAAGTGTTGTTACTACAGGGGTGTTGGAGGGGGTGTATTTGTTTTTGTGTAATTCATTAGGTAGAAATATTGTCCTGTAGCTAATTGACCTTGCAATCTGTGATTTATTACCACAAATATGACCAAATCCTGATTCTCAAGCGTGTTTGGTGCCTCCCTTTGTACATATTATCTGCAAAAGTTGTCCCCCCCCCCACACTCTACAGTTATAATACAAGCCTACTGCTAATGTGAGTTTATGCAGTTCCAACATGATCCAAAGGATGGCAGCCTAAAATCCCAATCCTGCTATATTGCACGTAAGAAACATGAATTAGTGGTGTAGGCTGCCACCATTTGGATTATTTTGGGACTGCACAGTCTGCGCAGCATGCCTAGCTCACATTAGTTAGCAGTAATGTGACCAACATCAACATGAGGCTTTTTTCTATTGCCAATAAAATATTGGACATGGTTTATAAAAACTATTTTTCTTCATGGAAAATTACGATATAGTTTGCACTTGCTAATAGATTGAAAACATATATTATTAACACCATATTCCATGGGTTTACTGACCACAATCCATTGAATAAATATTAAGTGTTAATTATTAGGCGTCAGGAGAGCACAGTGCATGGAAGAAAGCAGTGAGATAAGGAACATAGCATTATGTTTCTGCAAAATGTTCACTGCTAGCGTGCGAGTCCAAGAGTGCCGGGCGCTTCATTTTGGTCGCGCAGGGATCAAATCCCCCCCCCCCCCCCCCCCCCCCCACCCCCCCAGGTCCGGGTGTTCGGATGTTCTGAATGTCCAGTGACGTCCTTGTTCAGACCCCTTGACTTTTTCCACATTTTGTTACGTTACAGCCTTATTCTAAAATGTATTAAGTTGTTGTTGTTTTTCTCATCAGTCTACACTTGACAGTCAAGCTGTCCTGTAATCTGATTCAGGTTATTAATCAACCTACCAGTGTGTTTATAAACACTACAGAAACAAGATCATCCACATGTATTGATCACATTTTTACTAATACTGTAGAACTTTGTTCTAAAGCTCTATCCGTACCCATTGGATGCAGTGATGACAATATAGTGGCTATATCCAGGAAAGCCATAGTTCCAAAAGCCGGCTCTAAAAAAAAGTGTATAAGAGATCATAAAAAATATTTTGATGTGACTCTTATGTGGATGATGTTAAACATATTTGTTGGTCTGATGTGATTAATAAGGAGCATCCAGATGCTGTGCTTGATGAATTTATGAAATTGCATCTTCCAATTATTGATAAACATGGACCTGTTAAGAAACTGACTGTTAGAACTGTTAAGGCTCCATGGATTGATAAGGAATATAAAAAAATGTATGGTTGAAAGAGATGGGGCATAAGGAGTGGCTAATAAGTCTGGCTGCACATCTGACTGGCTGATATACTGCAAATTGAGAAATTATGTGTCTAGACTGTATTATGAAGCCAATATCAATGATACTGTATAAAGAATGATGAAAAAAAATAGTACATTAAATGAAATGATGGGCAGAAAGACAAATTCAACTCCATCTTTCATCGAATCAGATGGCTTATTCATCACAAAACCACTTCATGTTGGCAATTATTTTAATGATTACCTCATTGGCAAAGCGGGCAAACTTTAGCAGGAAATGCCAACAACGAACAGTGAGCCATCATATTCATGCATAAAAAAAACAAATAATGACAGAAACGTTTTGTAAAGTTAGTGTGGGAGGCGTGTATTTTGCCCTCGCTAAAGAGTCCCCTTCTTAAGCTTAGCAGATAGATAAACTCGGTAAAGCTACTGTAGTGTTGAAGGATGATTTATTGCTAGGTTCAGTAATAGTGACTGAAATGAGTAAAACTGAAATATAGAAAGAAAAGAACAATGAGTATGACTGATTGTATGCTAGCTGATTACTAGGCTTAATTCTCAATAATAACACAGCATGTGTCTGTATACATGTTCATAAACGATCATCCGTACAAAATATAATCATGAATTGAATGCCAAATGTGTTATGATTAATTTTACTTACAGACAATGCTTCTACAAAATGATAGCAAGAAGGATGGAGTTTGATAACATATGCAGCTCCACAGTGTGACTTTCACCACTTTGGAACGTAAACAATTATTCTTCTACAGGATTTAGCATATTAAACGAACAGCACACATCAACCCAGGACAGTGGCCCCAAGTGGTCAACAATGGAATTACACAATAGCCTAAAGGAACTCAAACCCAAATACAGGGGCCAGAACAGGTAAATGTTTTGTTTGTTATCGATCAATAATGACAAACATGGCATTGACAACTTTGATGGAAAGCTATTGATGATGGTAGCTGACTCTATAGCCACTCATATCTGTCATATCTTTAATCTGAGCCTTGAGGAAAGTGTTTGTCCTCAGGCCTGGAGAGAAGACAAGTCATTCCGCTACCCAAGAGTGGTAAAGCAGCCTTTACTGGTTCTAACAGCAGACCTATCAGGTTGCTGCCAGCTCTTGGCAAACAGTTGGAAGAAATTGTGTTTGACCAAATACAACACAATTTCTCTGTAAACAAATGAACAATAGACTTTCAGCATGCTTATAGAGAAGGGCACTCAACATGTACTGCACTGACACAAATTACTGATGATTGGTTGAAAGAAATTCATAATACGAAGATTGTGGGACCTGTACTGTTAGATTTCAGTGCAGCCCTGAAACCCTTAACAAAGAGTTGCAGTCAGTTTTGGAATGGGTGACCAGTAATAAACTGGTCCTGAATAGGTTTGTGATGGTCATGACATTTTGTCAGCTGGTGATTGTCATGCAAATAACTGCTGGCTCATGGTAATTTACCATTAATTAACATAAACACGTTTAGCATCTCCTGGCTTCCACGCATAGCCTACAAGCAACTGATGCAGACATTTGGATCTACATTTTTAAAAAGTCTAATAAAACGATATAATATAGCCTACACCATCACAATACATCCACTTTTTAATTTAGACAGGTCTAAAGAAACACGATATGAAGAAAATGTAGCCTATTTCAGAATAACAGAATAGCATATTCTAAGTTGTCCTTATGTTAGGCCCTGATCTGGCTATGCCATATTGCTGTGGGCTACACTAGTTCATTTAGCAGACAAGATTTGCTTAGAATTCCGTGGCATTATTTTATATTATTTATAGTATGAAGAACACAATTGAACATAGCTGAGTAAAATATGCAGCTATTCTTTGTTGAGCAGTTAACAAAGAAACAGGTCTTCCTATATGCTTCATCTAGAGTTATTTATACAACTTTAGTTGTGATACAAACGTTAGGCTATATGTTTAGATTTTTAATACATTCTAAGGCTGATTTGATGATTTGAAAAAAGTTGCATGAAAGGCATGAGCTCTGCTCTGTTTCTTGCACAGGCTGCACACACTTCATCAGTCTCTCATTCACAATTTGACAAGCCCTTGATAATATTCTCACCCATCAGACTATTTTTAATTTAATCTGGTCTTTACATATAGCCTATGGGTGGAATTATGTTTGATTTAGAATGGCCCACACAAAAAAAACTTCATCCGTAGCCTGCACTCGAATAGCAAATGGAGGTTACGTTTATTAATATGCAAGCATAGGCAGCGCGTCCAACAGGCTCGGGGGAACCTTTTGCTAAAGTAAATTGAATTAGATTGCTAAAATTATATAGCCTAATTTGCCTACTCCTGTCTATACAGAAATAAATACAATAATTCAAAATAGGCTACTAAAGCATGATGTGGCCACAGAGGATCATTAGCTTATTTTAAAAAAATAAGTTGTGGATTGTTTTAAATCGTATTTTCTACAGTCAGGAAAGTCAGAGCGCAAAATTTGGGCAGATTATTGTTGTGTTTTCGACTGTCTGTGAAAAGTAGAGAGTCCAAGCCAGGCATTTCCCAATATTTCAAAATACAATTGCGGGTAAACATAGTTTGGAAAGCAAATGGTTATTGCTGTAAAGAGAAAACAATGAAAAGACTAATGTCTTTTAGTTATAAAAATGCTCAACTTAATTGCGCGAACAACAGTATAGCCTATCTTAATGGCAGCAGCGGAGAGCATCGGCAATATCCCCAGTGAGTGCGCGCTGCGCATATTCACCAATTATCATTGTTGGGTCAGTGCTACTTAAAAGTTAGTTTTTGGACAATCATTTCCTCCTCCAGGAATTTGTCGTATTAAAAAAGATTAATGTCTCCAGTCATATAAAGTGTAATAGAATTGCATGAAATGTATTTATAAGGCCAGATTTTTCCCATGCAAAGAAATAATAAATGTATCTGTATAGCCTAGGCCTACTCTACGCTATACGTGCTCAGCCATGCATTGAACAGTCTTTTTTTGTGAACAGTGATTGAGTTATATTATTACCCTAAATTATGACTATCCAATCTACTCACCACATTACGAATAGTAGGCTATTTTACATACAGTAAGTCTTCAAATGTGATGTTACATAGAATGCTTTATTATAAAGGTACATTTTTATGGCGAAAGGTTGCTTCTCCAAACTTGAAACTCACGCGCCACCTATGTATGCCAGGTTGTAAAACGGATGAATGTGCTTCATTTTAAGAATTGAGCAATAAATATAGCAGCATGAGAAAGCTGGGATCCTCTTTTAAATAGTGGCCAGTCAAAACTCTCTTTTCACACACGATTGCGCAATGACTGGGCTTATAAGAACACATGTTTCACTAGGCTCTGTAGGCTATGTGCTCTCTAACAGTGTTCCAGGGGTCCTGGGCCTATAGGCTACGTTTGGAGTTATTTGTACACTTTAGTTTTGATACAAACCTCATAGAAACATATAGGCCTATGGGCTAGGTTACATCATGTGCGTGGCTATGATTGAAAAAAGTTACACAAAAAAAAGGTGTGCTGTTTTTTGCCTTACTGAACATGCTGGGCATTATTCACAAGTGATAATACATAATTCACCAGTTATAATATTGTCACCCATCAGACTAATCTGTTTTCTCACGCAATTGCATAGCCTATAGAAATATTGTGGAACATGAGCTCATGGGCACTCATGAAGTGTTTGATTTGATTTTCGATTGCATTTGCATTGATGTCAGAGTGATTAGAGGGACAATAGATTGCTGAGAACCAGGCCATTAGCGAGTGGCAGTTGGCAAGTTTGATAGGCTACTAATGACCACCAGGAGCATCAAAGTACAGTTTTGGAGAAGCCTTGTTACCTTGACTAAACGGTCACGTGGAATTTGACTGCGGTCATGACTCGTGTAATGTATGCACTCACTAACTGTAAGTCGCTCTGGATAAGAGCGTCTGCTAAATAAATAAAATGTAAATGTAAATGCTGAATCCTCCTCCCCCTCCTCCTCCCTTTCTGTGGATGACTTCGTCAACCATTTTGAAAAGAAGGTTGACGACATCCGATCCTCGTTTGTTAAGTCAAATGACACTGCTGGTCCTGCTCACACTGCCCTACCCTATGCTTTGACTTCTTTCTCCCCTCTCTCTCCAGATAAAATCTTGCGACTTGTGACGGCCGGCCGCCCAACAACCTGCCCGCTTGACCCTATCCCCTCCTGTCTTCTCCAGACCATCTCCGGTGACCTTCTCCCTTACCTCACCTCGCTCATCAACTCATCCTTGACCGCTGGCTATGTCCCTTCCGTCTTCAAGAGAGCGAGAGTTGCACCCCTTCTCAAAAAACCAACACTCGATCCCTCTGATGTCAACAACTACAGACCAGTATCCCTTCTTTCTTTTCTCTCCAAAACTCTTGAGCATGCCGTCTTTAGCCAACTCTCTTGCTATCTCTCGCAGAATGATCTTCTTGATCCAAACCAGTCAGGTTTCAAGACTGGTCATTCAACTGAGACTGCTCTTCTCTGTGTCACGGAGGCTCTCCGCAATGCTAAAGCTAAGTCTCTCTCCTCTGCTCTTGTCCTTCTAGACCTGTCTGCTGCCTTTGATACTGTGAACCATCAGATCCTCCTCTCCACCCTCTCCAAGCTGGGAATCTCCGGCGCGGCTCACTCTTGGATTGTGTCCTACCTGACCGGTCGCTCCTACCAAGTGGCGTGGCGAGAATCTGTCTCCGCACCACGTGCTCTCACCACTGGTGTCCCCCAGGGCTCAGTTCTAGGCCCTCTCCTATTCTCGCTATACACCAAGTCACTTGGCTCTGTCATATCCTCACATGGCCTCTCCTATCATTGCTACGCAGACGACACACAACTAATCTTCTCCTTTCCCCTTCTGATAACCAAGTGGTGAATCGCATCTCTGCATGTCTGGCAGACATATCAGTGTGGATGATGGATCACCACCTCAAGCTGAACCTCGGCAAGACGGAGCTGTTCTTCCTCCCAGGGAAGGACTGCCCGTTCCATGATCTCGCCATCACGGTTGACAACTCCGTTGTGTCCTCCTCCCAGAGTGCGAAGAGCCTTGGCGTGACCCTGGACAACACCCTGTCGTTCTCCGCTAACATCAAGGCGGTGACCCGATCCTGTAGGTTCATGCTCTACAACATTCGGAGAGTACGACCCTGCCTTACACAGGAAGCGGCACAGGTCCTAATCCAGGCACTTGTCATCTCCCGTCTGGATTACTGCAACTCGCTGTTGGCTGGGCTCCCTGTCTGTGCCATTAAACCCCTACAACTCATCCAGAATGCCGCAGCCCGTCTGGTGTTCAACCTTCCCAAGTTCTCTCACGTCACCCCGCTCCTCCGCACACTCCACTGGCTTCCAGTTGAAGCCCGCATCTGCTACAAGACCATGGTGCTTGCCTACGGAGCTCTGAGGGGAACGGCACCTCCGTACCTTCAGGCTCTGATCAGTCCCTACACCCAAACGAGGGCATTGCGTTCATCCACCTCTGGCCTGCTGGCCCCCCTACCTCTGTGGAAGCACAGTGCCCGCTCAGCCCAGTCAAAAATTTTCGCTGCTCTGGCACCCCAATGGTGGAACAAGCTCCCTCACGACGCCAGGACAGCGGAGTCACTCACCACCTTCCGGAGTCACTTGAAACCCCACCTCTTTAAGGAACACCTGGGATAGGATAATGTATTCCTTCTACTCCCCTTAACCCACCCCACCCCCCCAAAAAAAATAAAAAAAAATAACATATTGTAAAGTGGTTATCCCACTGGCTATAAGGTGAATGCACCAATTTGTAAGTCGCTCTGGATAAGAGCGTCTGCTAAATGACATAAATGTAAATGTAAATGTAGAACCCTTTCCATGGAACCCGAAAGGGTTCTACCTGGAACCAAAAAGGGTTATCCTATGGGGACAGCCGAAGAACACTTTTGAAACCCTTTTTTCTAAGAGTGTACAAATCATTCCCTAAGTTCTAGACCTCAGCTGAATCTGGTAATGAATGGTGTGGCTGTTGAATAAGTTGAGGAGACTAAATTACTTGGTGTTACCTTAAATTGTAAACTGCCATTGTCAAAACATATAGATTCAATGGTTGTAAAGATGGGGAGAGGTCTGTCCATAATAAAGAGATGCTCTGCTTTTTTGACACCACACAAGTCCTGCAGGCTCTAGTTTTATCTTATCTTGATTATTGCCCAGGCATATGGTCAAGTGCTGCAAAGAAAGACCTAGTTAAGCTGCAACTGGCCCAGAACAGAGTGGCACGTCTTGCTCTTCATTGTAATCAGAGGGCTAATATTATACTATGCATGCCAGTCTCTCTTGGCTAAGAGTTGAGGAAAGACTGACGGCATCACTTCTTGTTTTTATAAGAAACATTAATGTGTTGGAAATTCCAAATTGTCTGCATAGTCGACTTACACACAGCACTGACACACACTCTTACCCCACCAGACATGCCACCAGGGTGTCTTTTCACAGTCTCCATGTCCAGAACAAATTCAAGGAAATGTACAGTATTATACAGAGCCATGAGTGTATGGAACCTGGTTTTCACCTCACGGCACAACGCCTCTCCCCCATGTGACCTACTTGTTGTGTGTATGTACTGACATGTATGTGTAACTGATAGATGTCCACACACTCACACTACATGTTAATGTTTTTAAATGTATGCAAATTGTTAAGTCTTTTGTCTTTTTCATTGTGTTGGACCCCAGTAAGACTAGCTGCCGCCATTGGCGTCGGATAATGGGGATCCTATTAAATCAAAATTGGCACAAATGCTTATTGTTATAATGTAGAAAATGTTGATTATTTCAGCATCTACACAAATATGTAAGTGTATGGGACCTACTGAATATGTTCAATCACTATGACCTTGACCTTTTGTCAGTATTACAGCAGCCCAATGTCACGCCCTGGCTCTGGGGACTCTTAAATGTTGAGCCAGGGTGTGTATATTTCGTGTTGTTTATTTCTATGTTTAGTTTCTAGATCGTTTAGATCTATGTTGGCCAGGGTGGTTCCCAATCAGAGGCAGCTGTAGCTCGTTTTCTCTGATTGGGGACCATACTTAGGCAGCCTTTTGGCACCAGTCAGTTGTGGGATCTTGTTCCGTGTGAGGTATGTTATTTTGTCTACCTTGGACTTCACGGTTCGTTTGTTGTTTTGTCGTGTGTTCAGTACGTAAATAAATATGAATACATATCACGCTGCGCCTTGGTCCTTCTCGTTAATGAACGATCGTGACACCCAAATTTACATTTTTTTTCTCTCATCATCTACTCAAGTGATTTCTGTAACGATTGGCTCAAATATGTCAAATTATATGACTTAGGACCCACTGAAATGTTGACTCATTGGTGACCATAAAACACATTTCTGAGTTGAATAAGTGGTTATTTATCTCAGCATTTACAGAAGCTATTTCAATCATATTTTGTACAAATAAATAAGGCCATGGGGTTTCAAATTGATGTATTATAATAAACATGCATCTAATCTGTCATTGATGGTCCTTATATATTCATTCATGCAACAATGGACTCACCATAGACCTTTGTACATCAAGACTGAAAAATATACGCTATGTAAAATATTTGTTATCCCATAACAACAAGATTTGTCTATGTCTATAATGGCTCTTCCTCTCTTTTGGGTTGCAGAACCCTGGTGTTGAAGATAGAACTGAGGGAACATGTGGCTGAGGGAACATGAGGCTGCGGGAACATAGGGCTGAGGAAATATAGGGATGAGGGAACTGAGGGTACATAGGGCTGAGGGAAAATAGGACTGAGGGCTGAGGGAACACAGGGCTGAGGGAACATAGACATGCTCCCGAAATACTAGCCTGCCACATTGGTGCTGTGACTAGGACTTTGTGCACACAATCTTAGAGCCATGTGCTGACAATACAGTACAAAGTATGTGAACCCCCTGCTAATTTGTTGTTTTTTGGTTCATTTTGTATCAAACAAATATTTGACCATCACATAAGTCCTAATACAGATAAAGGATGATGTAATTCAACAAATAATAAAAAAAGTTACTACTTTTTTATTAGTTATGAAGCAAAGAAATCATCCAACATGTTTGTTATATTTGTTATATCACATCATCCTTTATTATTGTGGGGGTGATGCCAACAACACAGCTTGCACCATGCTGCCACTGCCAGTCATAAGAAGTGTATGCGAACAAACATAGGCTACTGTATATAGATAGTTATATGGTGGTATTCAAGCTGAGGTTAATCCATAAATGCAAACAGATATTTTGATTAGCTAGGTAGCTAACTAGCTAACGTTACATAGCTAACATTAGCTTTCTTTACAAAGTCCAGCAGCTAGCCTCTGTAGCTAGCTAACACCAGTCAGCTGAACGCTAGCTAGCTAACGAACAGGAAAATAAAGGTAGCTAGCCATTGAATGTGGTTTGGTTTTGATTAGCTAGGTAGCTAGCTAGCTAACATAATGTTATACCAGGCAGAAGAGAGCTAACGTTGGCTAGGTAGCTAACCAACAAGCGAAAAAAGCTAGCTAGCTAGTTAGCTATATTTTGCCAAGTAAGGTTTTTCACATAAGGCTGAAGTCTTCTTGTGTAAACTGCTGATCTAGACACTTCTGTGTAATCGGAGCACAAACAAATATGCACAAATATACTAGCGAATGTCCTTGACTGCTATGATAGCCAATTAACTTTAGCTAGCTAAGTAACCTTAGCCAACATAAGACTGTAACGTTAGCTAATGTGTATGGCCAGTTCATGCACAAAAATAGATGATACTTTCTTACACAAAACATAACTAGTTTGTTACGTTAAGTTTAAAACCACCAAACTTTGGGAAACTGTCACGCTACTCATGTTCATTTGCATTGCATAGACCAAGCTACAGTAAAATGAGGTAGACAGATTTCAGACAGGACAAACACTGCACCACACAAACCATAACCAAGAAAACAAATAGTTTTGTTAAGAAACAGTAAGCTAGTTATGAACAGCATATAGTAAATGGTTGAACCACAAACGCACATGTAAACTGAACCTCAGTTGTCGCTGTTTCAAACATTTGCGGACTAAATTCCAGCTCCGGCCACAGGAAGCTGCTGATAATAATGACCGGAAACGGAGCAAATGGAATGTCATCAAACATATGGAAACCATGTGTTTGATGTATTTGATACCATTCCACCATTTCCGCTTCAGCCATTACCACAAGCCTGTTCTCCCCAATTAAGGTGCCACCAACCTCCTGTGGCTCCAGCATAAGCTCTTTCTCCTGCTGTCTTGTCATTCTTATAATCCAAATTTGTGCTGACTGATCAACAGTGTCAAATTACTTTTCAGTGTGTTCACAGAAAATCTGAAGTCGCAATACAAAAGTTGGAAGTAGTCAGGGCAGGTGCTGCACCAGGGTAAAAAATACAGGACACTGAAATTATATAGTATGATATGTTATGTTTGGTATGGTTACATAAGACAGATGGTTACTTAAAGGAGAATTGTCCTATTTCTGAGGCTAATCTCAATTTGTGATGTAAATGGCATGTTATAGAAGTTGTTCTTAGTTATATATGTTATATTTTTTTGTGAATTGGCTTGTTTTGGACAAACTTACCCCAGCTGCGATGCACTTCCTCATTGCTCGTTGTGCAGTATCAGGGCACGGCCTACATCACTATACTGAGAGCGTGTCCGTTTCTAAAAGGACGTATTTAGGTGTTTTTGGAGCATAATCATGTCTTTTGAGTGCCCTGATACTGTACAATGAGCAATGAGGAAGTGAATCGCGGCTGGGGTAAATTTCTCAAAAACAAGCCAAATCTCAAAGAAAGTGTCTGGACTCTTCCATAACATGCCATTTCCATAAAAAATAGAGATTTACTTCAGAAATAGGAACATTCTCATTTAAGACAAAATTGAGGGTGGTTGGTTAGGGTGGAAAGATGTAAGTTGCTCTGGATAAGAGCGTCTGCTAAATGACTAAAATGTAAAATGTAAATTTTAGCTACTTTGCAACTACTTAGCATGTTAGCTAACACTTCCCCTAACCTTACTAACCCTTTAACCTCACTCCTAACCTTAACCCTAACCCCTAGCCTAGCTAATAATAATAATAATAATAATAATAATAATATGCCATTTAGCAGACGCTTTTATCCAAAGCGACTTACAGTCATGCGTGCATACATTTTTGTGTATGGGTGGTCCTGAGGATCGAACCCACTACCTTGGCGTTACAAGCGCCGTGCTCTACCAGCTGAGCTACACCTAGCTAACATTAGCATTAGACACCTAGCTAACATTAGTTACAACAAATTGGAATTCGTAACATATCATACGTATTGCAAATTCATAACATAGTTTACAAATGGAAATTCGTAACATATCATACTAATTGTAATTCATAACATATCATGCGAAACGGATGATAGACATCCACAAATCAATACAGTGAGGGAAAAAAGTATTTGATCCCCTGCTGATTTTCTACATTTGCACACTGACAAAGAAATGATCAGTCTATAATTTCAATGGCAGGTTTATTTGAACAGTGAGAGACAGAATAACAACAACAAAAAATCCAGAAAAACGCATGTCAAAAATGTTATAAATTGATTTGCATTTTAATGAGGGAAATAAGTATTTGAACCCCTCTCAATCAGAAAGATTTCTGGCTCCCAGGTGTCTTTTATACAGGTAACGAGCTGAGATTAGGAGCACACTCTTAAAGGGAGTGCTTCTAATCTCAGTTTGTTACCTTTATAAAAGACACCTGTCCACAGAAGCAATCAATCAGATTCCAAACTCTCCACCATGGCCAAGACCAAAGAGCTCTCCAAGGATGTCAGGGACAAGATTGTAGACCTACAGAAGGCTGGAATGGGCTACAAGACCATCACCAAGCAGCTTGGTGAGAAGGTGACAACAGTTGGTGCGATTATTCGCAAATGGAAGAAACACAAAATAACTGTCAATCTCCCTCGGCCTGGGGCTCCAAGCAAGATCTCACCTCGTGGAGTTGCAAGGATCATGAGAACGGTGAGGAATCAGCCCAGAACTACACGGAAGGATCTTGTCAATGATCTCAAGGCAGCTGGGTCCATAGTCACCAAGAAAACAATTGGTAACACAGTACGCCGAGTAGGCCTGAAATCCTGCAGCGCCCGCAAGGTCCCCCTGCTCAAGAAAGCACATATACAGGGCCGTCTGAAGTTTGCCATTGAACATCTGAATGATTCAGAGGAGAACTGGGTGAAAGTGTTGTGGCCAGGGCATTGAAAATGGGTCGTGGATGGATATTCCAGCATGACAATGACCCAAAACACACGGCCAAGGCAACAAAGGAGTGGCTCAAGAAGAAGCACATTAAGGTCCTGGAGTGGCCTAGCCAGTCTCCAGACCTTAATCCCATAGAAAATCTGTGGAGGGAGCTGAAGGTTCGAGTTGCCAAACGTCAGCCTCGAAACCTTAATGACTTGGAGAAGATCTGCAAAGAGGAGTGGAACAAAATCCCTCCTGAGATGTGTGCAAACCTGGTGGCCAACTACAAGAAATGTCTGACCTCTGTGATTGCCAACAAGGGTTTTGCCACCAAGTACTAAGTCATGTTTTGCAGAGGGGACAAATACTTATTTCCCTCATTAAAATGCAAATCAATTTATAACATTTTTGACATGCATTTTTCTGGATTTTTTTGTTGTTATTCTGTCTCTCACTGTTCAAATAAACCTAACATTAAAATTATAGACTGATCATGTCTTTGTCAGTGGGCAAACGTACAAAATCAGCAGGGGATCAAATACTTTTTTCCAACCAAGCAAGATAAATAAACGTGAAATCACTACTGAGTGAATTAACAAAATCACATTGGAACAAACGCTTCCAGACATTTAAATGGTCTGTCGAAGTCAACGTGTGAAAAACAGGATTCAAAGCATAATGGTTAAAGTTACTGCTTGTAGATCAGAATAATGCGCGTTCGCCTCCCCGAGGAGATATCTTGACCATTCTTTAATTGATGGTTTTGACAGCCCCCTCCCGAAACACAAATCTATTTTAATTTATTAGGTGGCTTTTAAAAGAGCCTTTGGGTTCGTGGAGAGACAGGCGAGTGACAGTAAGTCTGGTGATGTGTACTACTGTGTGCGTATTGCTAGAACGGAGGAGAGATCAGCTCTCAGACTGCCAAGGAAGAGGTCGTTGCCCTGATCTGTGAGATGCACACCATCCCTTAGGCCAGGGTTCTTCAATTCCGGTCCTGGAGGGCCGAAACACTTCTGTTTTTTATTTCTACCTGGTAGTTAATTGCACTCACCTGGTGTCCCAGGTCTGAATTAGCCCCTGATTAGAAGGAGAGGATGAAAAACAGAGGTGTTTTGGCCCTCCAGGACCCGGAATTGAAGAACCCTGCCTTAGGCCTACGCACAGGAGACTGCTGAGGGGAGGGTGGCTCATAATAATGGTGGGAGCGAATGGAATTGCATGAAACACGTGTTTGATGTATTTGATACCATTCTACTGATTCTGCTCCAGACAAACCAGTTCTCCACAATTAATGTGCCACCAACCACTTGTGACACTACAGTTCTGCCCAGGGACACAGTGATTTATGGCAAAGTGGCCGATTGTGGGCATGTGCCTGTCACGGAGAAATGCAAACACCAGCTGGTTGACAGAGCGCTGGGCCATCTCTATGCACTTGTTGATGTCCTCCTCCCACTGGAACATCCAACTCCTCCACTGTGTGATGTCATAGTAGACCACCATTGTCCTGGGGAACATTCGGCTGGACTACCTCCAAATCAGTTCGCATCTGACGCACCAGGGCTGTCCCCTATGATGTATTCACGGTCACAGCTTGCCTTGGCGAGAGAGAATATTTCAGAACCCTTCCATTGAGAACAGCTCATCCATATTTCGCACTCCTGTAGTCATCTAGCTAGCAACATTGTGTAATCGCAGAGTAAATATTTGCTTCAGTCTTCGTTTACCTTGCTCTCGCCAATTTGCTTTGAGTATGATCAATAGGATTATGAACTGGGATCTTATCAATAAAAACATTTAAAAAACGCACAACATTGTGAGGGTTCACAAGGAGAGCATGTGTTAAGATGTATTAGGTACAAAAGTCTAGGTACAAAAGTCTTCTTAACAGCTTCTACCCCCAAGCCATAAGACTCATGAACAGCTAATCAAATGGATACCCGGACTATTTGCATTTGATTTGATTATAATGTTGTATAGTAATGTTGCAGAATCACATTTCAGTGTAAAAACCAAAAATACGTTTTATGTGAGAATAGGCACTGGTCTGAAACCGAAAAAGAAAGGACATTCATATGAGCACCACAATACCTATTCCACCCATGCTCTACCAAGGTTTTCCAGTACACAGCTTTGACCTACTACAGTAGCTAAGGTTGGTATTGTACTTCAAACTATGTGTAGGCAGGATGCTTAGGATTCAAACCTTCTCAAATGCAGGATGCTTAGGATTCAAACCGTCTGTCTGTCTGTCTGTCTGTCTGTCTGTCTGTCTGTCTGTCTGTCTGTCTGTCTGTCTGTCTGTCTGTCTGTCTGTCTGTCTGTCTGTCTGTCTGTCTGTCTGTCTGTCTGTCTGTCTGTCTGTCTGTCTGTCCGTCCGTCCATATATACTACCAGTCAAAAGATTGGACACACCAACTCATTCAAGGGTATTTCTTTTTTTTACTTTTTATTTTTATTTTAGAATAATAGTGAAGACATTAAAACTTAGAAATAACACATATGGAATCATGTAGTAACAAAAAAAGTGTTAAACAAATCAAAATAATTTTTATTTTTGAGATTCGTCAAATAGCCACCCTTTGCCTTGATGACAGCTTCGCACACTCTTGGCATTCTCTCAACCAGCTTCATGAGGTAGTCACCTGGAATGCATTTCAAATAACAGGTGTGCCTTCTTAAAAGTTAATTTGTGGAATTTCTGTCCTTCTTAATGCGTTTGAGCCAATCAGTTGTGTTGTGACAAGTTAGGGGGGTATACAGAAGATAGCCCTATTTGGTAAAAAACCAAGTCCATATTATGGCAAGAACAGCTCAAATAATCAAAGAGAAACGACAGCCCATCATTACTTTAAGACATGAAGGTCAGTCAATAAGGAACATTTCAAGAACTTTGAAAGTTTCTTTAAGTGCAGTCGCAAAAACCATCAAGTGCTATGATGAAACTGGCTCTCATTAGGACCGCCACAGGAATGGAAGACCCAGAGTTACCTCTGCTGCAGAGGATAAGTTCAATAGCGTTACCAGCCTCAAAAATTGCAGCCCAAATAAATGCTTCACAGAGTTCAAGTAACAGACACATCTCAACATCAACTGTTCAGAGGGGACTATGTGAACCAGGCCTTCATGGACAAATTGCTGTAAAGAAACCACTACTAAAGGACACCAATAATAAGAAGAGACCTGCTTGGGCCAAGAAACAAGACCAATGGACATTAGACTAGGGGAAATTTGTCCTTTGGTCTGGAGTCCAAATTTGAGATTTTTGTTACCAAACGCTGTGTCTTTGTGAGACATGGTGTGGGTGAACGGATGATCTCCGCATGTGTAGTTCCCACCGTAAAGCATGGAGGAGGAGGTGTTATGGTGTGGGGGTGCTTTTGCTGGTGACACTGTCTGTGATTTATTTAGAATTCAAGGCACACTTCACCAGCATGGCTACCACAGCATTCTGCAGCGATACGCCATCCCATCTGTTTTGGGTTTAGTGGGACTATCATTTGTTTTTCAACAGGACAATGACCCAACACACCTCCAGGCTGTGTAAGGGCTATTTTACCAAGAAGGAGAGTGATGGAGTGCTGCATCAGATGACCTGGCCTCCACAATCCCGCGACCTCAACCCAATTGAGATGGTTTGGGATGAGTCGGACGGCAAAGTGAAGGAAAAGAAGCCAACAAGTGCTCAGTATATGTGGGAACTCCTTCAAGACTCTTGGAAATTCATTCCAGGTGAAGCTGGTTGAGAGAATGCCAAGAGTGTGCAAAGCTGTCATCAAGGCAAAGGGTGGCTATTTGAAGAATCTCAAATACAAAATATATTTTCATTTGTTTAACACTTTTTTGTTTACTACATGATTCCATTTGTGTTATTTCATAGTTTGATATTATTCTGCAATTTAGAAAATAGTAAAAATAAAGAAAAACTCTTGAATGAGTAGGTGTGTCCAAACTTTTGACTGGTACTGTATATATATATATATATATATATATATATATATATATATATATATATATATATATATACATACACTACCGTTCAAAAGTTTGGGGTCACTTGTTTTCGAAAGAAAAGCAATTATTTTGTGCATTAAAATAACATCAAATTGATCAGAAATACAGTGTAGACATTGTTAATGTTGTAAATGGCTATTGTAGCTGGAAATGGCTGATTTTTAGTGGAATATCTACATAGGCGTACAGAGGCCCATTATCAGCAGCCATCAGTCCTGTGTTCCAATGGCACGTTGTGTTTGCTAATCCATGTTTATAATTTTAAAAGGCTAATTGATCATTAGAAAACCCTTTTGCAATAATATTAGCACAGCCGAAAACTGTTTTAACTCTCCACATGTCTGCTGCTATGAAGGACAAATATTGTAAGTTATAGCCTACACCAGGGTTCTCCAACTCTAGTCGTTTAGAACAACTGTGTGCAGGCTTTTGCTCCAGCCTGTCACTAACACACATTCTAAGAATCATGGTCTTAAGTCTGGACAAAGATTAGCTGAATCAGGTGTGTTACTACTGGGCAGGAAAGAAAACCTGCCCAGCAAGTTGCTCTCCCAATATCAGAGTTGGAGACCCCTGGCCTACTGTTAACAATGTGTTTTATATCTGACATTTTGATGGATATTAATAGTTTTTTATGAAGTGACAACTAAGAAGCTATACTGTAGAAGAGCAACCTTATGATAAATACATAATGTCTGTTGTTGCCACTCTGTCTGCTTTGGACATTATTTAGCTAGCAGACAGACTGCATTTTCTTATATATATATTTTTAGCTGAGAGGATTTTAGTATGTTTGTAGCCTAAATATCATAGTTAATCATAATTAGTGCTGTTATTTTGTAGAACAAAGGCATCAACACCCGAAGAGGCTGCATACTGAATTGAGTCATGTGGGTGAAGACAGGGACCATCTTATCAAAAAATATCTGGTAAGGGTAGAAGGTTCGATAAAATAATGTATGCGCTAACTGTAAGTCGCTCTGGATAAGAGCGTCTGCTAAATGACTAAAATGTAAATATAAATGTAGAGTATTTAGTATCCATATTGATTTCCCTTTTGTCCTGTATGATTGAATACTATCAGTCAAGGAACTGTGTAGATAGCTTCATCCCGATGGAATAACAGTGTTCTGTTCATGTCGATGAGAACGTCTTTTCAAATTTGGATACAAGCACTGTAAAACATAAAAACAGTAGCTACACATATTCAGATCCAACCGTTCTGTATGGGGCTTCTGTTCAGTCCATGCAGTTAAAACATGAATACGTTGTTCCGTGCAACCGAACATACAGCTTTGCTATTCTGAAAATTGCACTTGCCTCTTGGGCTAGTGGTCTTTAAGTTCAACTCACCCCACCTAAAAAATACATGCTGGTGGTGTGTAGCTCTCATCCCTGATAGCTCTGCTTGCGTAGACAATTAGTTGACTTTCAGTGACTAGTGGTTCCAATGAAAACAGGATTTTTCAAGTTCAGAATAACAGAGTTTATTTTTTCAGGAGCCTTGACACAATTCAGGATGGCTTGGAGCAGTTGACCATGGCATCATTTGAAATTTGGAAGGAAGGAGATGGTTCTCCATCTGCCACATGGCATTGGCATAATCATTGGGGTGGATTTACTGAATCGGCCTGACTTCGTCACATCTGATGAATATTCATAGTCCTCATGGGGTATGTTGATTTTGCTTGCATACAGTACCTAGTCTACACAGCCCTTGCACAGTCTTTACATTTTGCTGCTTTAAAATGTAATCTAAAAAGGGATTAAATTAGATTGTTTTCCTACCAATCTACACAACCTACTCCACATTTTCAAAGTGAAAGAAAGTTGTCCATATGAATGCAAAATTCAGAGTTAATACTTGGTGGAATCACCTTTGTCAGCAATTACAGCTGTGAATCATTTGGAATAAGATTTTACAAACGTTGCACAACTCTCAGGGCAACATACACTGAGTGTACAAAATATTAGGAACATATTCCTAATATTGAGTTGCACCCCCTGTTGCCCTCAGAACAGCCTCAATTAATTGGGGAATGGACTCTACAAGGTGTTGAAAGCGTTCCACAGGGATGCCGGCCCATGTTGACTCCAATGCTTCCCAGAGTTGTGCCAAGTTGGCTGGATGTCCTTTGGGTGGTGGACCATTCTTGATACACATGGGAACTGTTGAGCATGAAAACCCCAGCTGCGTTGCAGTTCTTGACACACTCAAACCAGGGCGCCTGGCATCTACTATCATACCCCTTTCAAAGGCACTTAAATATTTTGTCTTGCCATTCACCCTCTGAATGGCACACATTCAGAGGGATCATAGTCTTCACCTGGATTCACCTGGTCAGTCTGTCATGGAAAGGGCAGGTGTTCCTAATGTTTGTACCCTCCATTGTTTTTGTCATAATTGCTAAAGCTCAGTAAATTTGGTTGGGAATCATTTATGGACAGCAACATTCAAACCTTGTCGCTGATTTTCAAGTCAAGAGTGAGACTAGACCACTCAGGAACACTCAACACCTATTGGAAAGCCGTTCTGGTGTGTCTTTGGTATTAACATTTATGTAATTGTCTCGCTGAATTTTTTTAATTATGTAGTATAGTAAGGTTTATTTGAGCTTGTCAAAACTATTGACCAAAAAATTAAAACAATTAGATTTAGATAGAGGAAAATGAAGAGTGATGAATGAAGGGGTTGATTGAAGCAGTTTGGGATGGATGGAGTAGAGGGAGGGAGCATCAATGGTCTCAGTGGAGGGAACATCACGTTAGCAGCAAGAGGAGCCAGACCGTCAGATACATAAACAAACTGTATTTACGTTGATATTTTACGTTCCATATGTACAGAAAAACATTCCAAAATATAAGTATTCTCTTACTCATTTAGAGTAGAGCATGGTTTGACACCTTAAAGGGGAATTTTACCCTGGGGGACCCTGGGTTTGTTTTGATCATATCCAAGGGATTTCTAGGTCAGTGAGATGTGTTTCACACTGGGCTTTGCGTGCCAAACGATGCAACCTATGATATTGTATTGGGGGACTCAACCTATAACAACTTCCGGTGTAAGTTGCATGGACTCACTCTGTGTGCAATAATAGTGTTTAACATGATTTTTGAATGACTACCTCAGGTCTGTACCATACACAAACAATTAGCTGTATGGTCCCTTAGTTAAGCTGTGCATTTCAAACACAGAACAACCACAAAGACCAGGGAGGTTTTCCAATGCCTCACAAAGAAGGGCACCTATTTGTAGATGGGTAAAAATAACAAAAAGCAGACATTGAATATCGCTTTGAGCATAGTGAAGTTATTAATTACACTTTGGATGGTGTATTAATACATCCAGTCACTACAAAGATACAGGCGTCCTTCCTAACTCAGTTGCTGGAGAGGAAGGAAACCGCTCATGGATTTCGTCGTGGGGTGAGGTCGGGTGAGGTCGTCGGGTAAGCTTGGCTTTATACATAGTTTGGGCTTTGTCGAGTAAGGCTAAAACGATGTATTTAGTTTGTAGTTAGGTATTGTAGGAAGTTATCGTGGGTTGTTGTATGTAATTATTGTAGGTTAGTATTGTATTCGGCTGAGCACGAAGCTAGCTGTATTCGGCTGAAGCTAGAAGCTAGCTGGCTAACCCACCACCTGGACTAGCTGGCGGATAGCTACTGGCAACTATTAACAACGGTATAGTTGTTTCACGCCTGAGAGTGCCTGTAATTACGCCAGCTGGCTGCCTACAATAGTTGCATACAATAATTGCCTACCATTCAGCTGTTTTCTACCATTCAGCTGTTTTCTAACCTCATTGTCTGAACCGTTAACGCTGACTGGTAAACAATAGCTGGAACGACCGAGCGAGCAGACGCGAACTGGCTGAGTCAAATCAGTGGCTAGCTTTGCACTTGGCTAGCTAACGGTAGCTGCTAGGGGTAAGTCATAACCTACATATGTATTTAGATTGTAGTTAGGTATTGTTGGTAGTTATCGTGGGTTGTTGTATGTAATTATTGTAGGTTAGTATTGTATTCGGCGGCGCCGGGCGTAGCACGAAGCTAGCTGGCTAACCCTCCACCTGGACTAGCTGGCGAGTAGCTATTAGCAACGGTATTGTTATTTCACGCTTGGGAGTGCCTGTGGTTACGCCAGCTGGCTGCCTACAATGATTGCATACAATAATTGCCTACCATTCAGCTGTTTTCTAACCTCATGTCTGAACCGTTAACGTTAGGTAGCAAGTGGCTACTGTGCTTGAAATTTAGCTAGCTTGTTGCTACCTGGATAGCTACTAGTCAATTCAGTGGCTAGCTTTGCACTTGGCTAGCTAACAGTAGCTGCTAGGGGTAAGTCATAACCTACATCTGTGTTTTGTTTTTTACATATTGATAGCCCGAGTCGTTCAGGGAATTCGGGACATGGGTGACTAGTTAACGTTAGTTTGGCTCTCTCTGTGTGTTCGTGCCGTTCGTGCTGCGCCTAGTTAGCTAGCTGAGTTAGTCTATTCCTAGAAAACATTGAACTGCTGTAGTTTACAACAATTATAGTTTCTGAGGTGGAAGTTGGGAGAGTTATATTTGGGAGTTGTGGTGAGGGAGGCCCCCCTCTCTCCTTTCCCAGATGTTTAGTTCATTTCATTCCGATCTCCTCTGCATTATTGTAGCCATTTGCTGCAGCCTGTCAACTATGCCTCTGCCTATCCCTGTTCTCTCCTCTCCGCACAGGCTACACAAACGCCTCACACCGCGTGGCTGCTGCCTCTCTAACCTGGTGGTCCCTGCACGCACCACTCACCTGGAGTTCCAGGTCTCAGGCAGCCTCTGGAACTGCCGTTCTGCTGCCAACAAGGCAGACTTCATCCCAGCCTATGCTACCCTCCAATCCCTCGACTTCTTGGCGCTGACGGAAACATGGATTACCACTGAAAACACTGCTACTCCTACTGCTCTCTCCTCGTCTGACCATGTGTTCTCGCATACCCAGAGAGCATCTGGTCAGCGGGGTGGTGGCACAGGAATCCTCATATCTCCCAAGTGGACATTCTCAATTTTTCCCCTAACCCATCTGTCTATCTCCTCATTTGAATTCCATGCTGTCACAGTCACTAGCCCATTTAAGCTTAATATCCTTGTCATCTATCGCCCTCCAGGTTCCCTTGGAGAGTTCATCAATGAGCTTGACGCCTTGATAAGCTCCTTTCCTGAGGATGGCTCACCCCTCACAGTTCTGGGGGATTTCAACCTCCCTACGTCTACATTTGACTCAATTCTCTCTGCCTTCTTCTTTCCACTCCTCTCCTCTTTTGACCTCACCCTCTCACCGTCCCCCCCTACTCACAAGGCAGGCAATACGCTTGACCTCATCTTTCCTAGATGCTGTTCTTCTACTAATCTCACTGCAACTCCCCTCCATGTCTCCGACCACTACTTTGTATCCTTCTCTCTCTCGCTCTCCTCCAACACTACTCACTCTGCCCCTACACAGATGGTAATGCGCCGTCGCAACCTTCGCTCTCTCTCTCCCGCTACTCTCTCCTCTTCCATCCTATCATCTCTTCCCTCTGCTCAATCCTTCTCCCTCCAATCTCCTGATTCTGCCTCCTCAACCCTCCTCTCCTCCCTTTCTGCATCCTTTGACTCTCTATGTCCCCTATCCTCCCGGCCGGCTCGGTCCTCCCCTCCAGCTCCGTGGCTTGATGACTCATTGCGAGCTCACAGAACAGAGCTCCGGGCAGCTGAGCGGAAATGGAAGAAAACTAGACTCCCTGCGGACCTGGCATCTTTTCACTCCCTCCTCTCTACATTTTCTTCATCTGTTTCTGCTGCTAAGGCCACTTTCTACCACTCTAAATTCCAAGCATCTGCCTCTAACCCTAGGAAGCTCTTTGCCACATTCTCCTCCCTGCTGAATCCTCCTCCCCCCCCCCCCTCCTCCCTCTCTGTGGATGACTTCGTCAACCACTTTGAAAAAAAGGTTGACGACATCCGATCCTCGTTTGTTAAGCCAAATGACACTGCTGGTCCTGCTCACACTGCCCTACCCTATGCTTTGACTTCTTTCTCCCCTCTCTCTCCAGATAAAATCATGCGACTTGTGACGGCAGGCCGCCCAACAACCTGCCCGAATGACCCTATCCCCTCCTCTCTTCTCCAGACCATCTCCGGTGACCTTCTCCCCTACCTCACCTCGCTGATCAACTCATCCTTGACCGCTGGCTATGTCCTTTCCGTCTTCAAGAGAGCGAGAGTTGCACCCCTTCTCAAAAAACCAACACTCGATCCCTCTGATGTCAACAACTACAGACCAGTATCCCTTCTTTCTTTTCTCTCCAAAACTCTTGAGCGTGCCGTCTGTAGCCAACTCTCTTGCTATCTCTCTCAGAATGACCTTCTTGATCCAAACCAGTCAGGTTTCAAGACTGGTCATTCAATTGAGACTGCTCTTCTCTGTGTCACGGAGGCTCTCCGCACTGCTAAAGCTAACTCTCTCTCCTCTGCTCTTATCCTTCTAGACCTGTCTGCTGCCTTTGATACTGTGAACCATCAGATCCTCCTCTCCACCCTCTCCGAGCTGGGCATCTCCGGCGCGGCTCACTCTTGGATTGCGTCCTACCTGACCGGTCGCTCCTACCAAGTGGCGTGGCGAGAAGCTGTCTCCGCACCACGTGCTCTCACCACTGGTGTCCACCAGGGCTCAGTTCTAGGCCCTCTTCTATTCTCGCTATACACCAAGTCACTTGGCTCTGTCATATCCTCACATGGCCTCTCCTATCATTGCTACGCTGACGATACACAACTAATCTTCTCCTTTCCCCCTTCTGATAACCAGGTGGCGAATCGCATCTCTGCATGTCTGGCAGACATATCAGTATGGATGACGGATCACCACCTCAAGCTGAACCTTGGCAAGACGGAGCTGCTCTTCCTCCCGGGGAAGGACTGCCCGTTCCATGATCTCGCCATCACGGTTGACAACTCCGTTGTGTCCTCCTCCCAGAGTGCGAAGAGCCTTGGCGTGACCCTGGACAACACCCTGTCGTTCTCTGCTAACATCAAGGCAGTGACCCGATCCTGTAGGTTCATGCTCTACAACATTCGGAGAGTACGACCCTGCCTTACACAGGAAGCGGCACAGGTCCTAATCCAGGCACTTGTCATCTCCCGTCTGGATTACTGCAACTCGCTGTTGGCTGGGCTCCCTGCCTGTGCCATTAAACCCCTACAACTCATCCAGAATGCCGCAGCCCGCCTGGTGTTCAACCTTCCCAAGTTCTCTCACGTCACCCCGCTCCTCCGCACACTCCACTGGCTTCCAGTTGAAGCTCGCATCTGTTACAAGACCATGGTGCTTGCCTATGGAGTTGTGAGGGGAACGGCACCTCCGTACCTTCAGGCTCTGATCAGTCCCTACACCCAAACGAGGGCATTGCGTTCATCCACCTCTGGCCTGCTGGCTCCCCTTCCTCTGCGGAAGCATAGTTCCCGCTCAGCCCAGTCAAAACTGTTCTCTGCTCTGGCACCCCAATGGTGGAACAAGCTCCCTCACGACACCAGGACAGCGGAGTCACTCACCACCTTCCGGAGACATTTGAAACCCCACCTCTTTAAGGAATACCTGGGATAGGATAAAGTAATCCTTCTACCCCCCCCCCTTACCCCAACCCCCCCCCCCCCCCCCCCCCCCCCCCTTTGTAAAGTGGTTGTACTACTGGCTATAAGGTGAATGCACCTATTTGTAAGTCGCTCTGGATAAGAGCGTCTGCTAAATGACGTAAATGTAAATGTAAATTTCACCATGAGGCCAATGGTGATATTAAGACAGTTACAGAGTTTAATGGTTGTTATAGGAGAAAACTGAGGATGGATCAACAACATTGTAGTTAATCCACAATACTAACCTAATTGACAGTGTGAAAATAAGGAAGCCGGTACAGAATAAAATATTCCAAAACATGCATCCTGTTTGCAACAAGGCACTAAAGTAATACTGCAAAAATGTGGCGAAGCAATTAACTTCTTGTCCTGAATACAAAGTATTATGTTTGGGGCAAATCGAATACAACAAATTACTGAGTAACACTCTCTATATTTTCAAGCATAGTGGTGGCTGCATCATGTTATGGGTATGCTTGTAGTCGTTAAGGACTGGGGAGTTTTTCAGGATTAAAAAAACTATGGAATGGAGCTAAGCACAGGCAACATCCTAGAGAAAAATATGGATCAGTCTGCTTTCCACCAGACACTGGGAGATTAATTCACCTTTCAGCAGGACAATAACCTAAAACACAAGGCCAAATCTACGCTGGAGTTGCTTACCAGGAAGACAGTGAATGTTCCTGAGTGGGCTAGTTACAGTTTTGGCTTAAAGCTGCTTGAAAATCTATGGCAAGACCTGAAAATGGTTGTCTAGCAACCAATTTCACAGAGCTTGAAGAATTTTGAAAAGACTAATAAATGTTGCAAATTACTGTAAATTGAGCTATCTTAGCCGTCAGTTTACAACCTTCTGCAGAGCTAGGGGTTGGAAGGAAATGCTGGCGGAATCAGATTCTGTACCACCTGCAACAAATACACAACAATACACAATTAACCACCTGTCACGACTTCCTCTGAAACTGCCTCCTCTCCTTGTTCGGACAGGCTTCGGCGGTCGTCGTCACCGGCCTTCTAGCCACTGCCGCTCCTCATCTCATCATTCCATTGGTTTTGTCTTGTTTATTACACACTCCTGGTTCATATCCCTTCATCAGTACCTGTGTAAGTGTTCCCTCTGCCCCCCTTGTCTTTGTGTGTGATTGTTTATTGTGGAGGATAGAGGAGCTCGGTGGAGCTCCGTGCATTTTGTATCGCCTGGATATTTCCGCATCTGCCTTGTAATTTCCAGTGCGCCTGTTTTGCGCACTGGAGTGTGTTGACCCATTACTGCGTAACTTTGTGCTTCAGAATAAATCCTGTTATTCTGTGATTTACCCTCCTGCGCTTGACTCCTTCGAAATCACCTCATCACAGAATCACACACCAGACATGGAGTCAGCAGGATATATATATATTTTTTTGTCATTTAGCAGACACTCTTATCCAGAGCGACTTACAGGAGCAATTAGGGTTAAGTGCCTTGCTCAAGGGCACATCGACAGATTTTTCACCTAGTCGGCTCTGGGATTAAAATCAGCAACCTTTCGGTTACTGGCACAACGCTCTTAACCACTACCTGCCGTCCACGTTGGCCCACTCCAGGGCTTTCCCCGAGACGCACATGCCTTGAGATGAGCACATGCCTTGAGTCGTGGCATGGGTCTGGGAGCATTCGACGATACTAGCCAGCTTGGGAGAAGCGATGGAGAGGAACCTATCTTTCGTGACCAGCTGAGTGACCGGATCCAGCCACCCACACCCCAGCACCCAGAGGGATCCATATATCCCGACTACGGGTTTTCGACGGGACAGCTGCCCTTTGCCAGGGATTCTTCCTACAACTGGAGTTATACTTCTCAACGATCAGCCCGGCTCCATCGGAGCGGGAGAAGGTGTCCGCCCTCATCTCCTGCCTCTCGGGGAAAGCCCTGGAGTGGGCCAACGTGGTCTGGAGTGAAGGAGGAGCCACGTTGGACAACTTCGGGGAGTTCGCTCGCCTCTTCCGGGCCGTTTTCGATCACCCACCCGAGGGTAGAGAGGCGTGAGCAGCTGGTCCACCTAAGGCAGGGGACGAGGACCGTGCAGGACTTTGCCCTGGAGTTTCGAACTCTAGCGGCTGGGTCCGGGTGGAATGAGCGGGCCTTCATCGACCACTTCCGGTGCCATCTGCAAGAGGATGTCCAAAGGGAGCTAGCCTGCCGTGACACCACGTGGACATCCGGTTGGACAACCTGCTGGCTTCTAGACGATGTCCTGGATGGGGCCTGCCCGTTTCACCCTCCCAACCCGGATGACGAGAGGATGGAGCTGGGTGGTGCGGCGATCCGGGAGAGCGGATGACGAATGTAAATGACGACAGTGCCAGTGTCACTCTGGTGACACGAGAGGACATTCCACAGCACGCTGTAGTCAGCGTTCTTTTGGGTCTGGAGGCGGCAGGCAGGATGTTCTCTCGTCACCCCAGGTATCGAACACCCACACTCGTTCAGAGCCCTCTGCTGCGCACTGTACCCTACACATCCACTTCCCTGATTACATGGTAGTTCCCCAGTGTAAGGCGTTGGTCGATTCAGGCGCAGCTGGGAACTTTATGGACAGGTAATTTGCACATAGTCTAGGCATTACATTGGTTCCCCTATCCATTCCACTCCCCATCAGAGCACAGTCGACCGTTAGGGTCTGGGTTCGTTAGGGAGGTTACAGCACCAGTCACTATGGTTACGCACAAGGCCCATAGAGAGCAAGTCACTATTTTTATTGTTGGGTCTCCTGATTTCCCTGTTGTGTTAGGTCTTCCCTGTTTAGCACGACACAACCCCACCTTTTCATGGCCGCAGAGGGTTCTCACGGGGTGGTCGCGAGAGTGTCAGGATAGGTGTCTAGGTGTTTCCGTTGGTGCAACCACGGTGGAAAGTCCGGACACTACCTCCACCGGGAGCATTCACCCCGAATACCTCGATTTGGCGCGCACGTTTTCCAAAATGCAGGCGACCAAATTACCACCTCGTCGGTCAGGGGATTGTGCAATAAACCTCCGGGTAGACGCTGTGCCTCCCAGGAGTCATGTGTATCCCCTGTCGCAGGCTGAAACGGAGGCGATGGAGACATACTGTACGTCTCCGAGTACTTGCGCCAGGGGTTCATCCTTCCCTCCACTTCGCCCACCTCCTCATGTTTCTTTCTTGTGAAGAAGACGGAGGTCTGCGCCCGTGCATTGATTACCGAGCACCGAGCACCTGTATAAGTATTCCCTCTGCCCCCCTTGTCTTTGTGTGTGATTGTTTATTGTGGAGGTTACATTAGCTCGGTGGAGCTATATTGTATTGTGTATCGCTGGGTTATTCACTCATATGCCTTGTTTTCCCCAGTGCGCCATTTTATGCATTGCTGCGTACCGCTGTATTGCAGAATAAACCATTTATTCTGTGATTTACCCTCCTGCGCCTGACTCCGTCCAAAATCACCCACTACAGAGACATAAAAAATGGTATCCATGAATACATCTGACTCTGGGTAAGTAGAAAAAAAGGCTTAGTTGCCAAAATCTCAAACGATCCATTAACAGCATTAACAAGTTGTCCATTATAGGACATCCCTACTGGCACTTTAAGTCATGGAATGACCCTTTTATACAGTATATCAATATGCCTCACATATGCAATGTACAATATAAGGCACACAGTCTTATCCGTACTTTCCCACATAAAAACAATACTATGGTATAAATACTATGGTATTCACTGCTTTTTTTGTGGACTTAACTGTAGTGTTAGTAAAAAAATATGTTTAAACAAAGTTCACTAGAGGAGCTTTCACTTACCGGTTAGTGAGCCACTGCCTCTGCATAGCTAACTGTTTGTGGATCAAACAATCCGCTTAATGTTTTCATTCAGGCTGTTTTATTCTGTGTAAAATGTTAACATCTATGGAATTAAACATACAGTGAGGGAAAAAAATATTTGATCCCCTGCTGATTTTGTATGTTTGCCCACTGACAAAGATATGATCAGTCTATAAATTTAATGTTAGGTTTATTTGAACAGTGAGAGACAGAATAACAACAAAAAAATCCAGAAAAACGCTTGTCAAAAATTTTATAATTTGATTTGCATTTTAATGAGGGAAATAAGTATTTGACCCCTCTGCAAAACATGACTTAGTACTTGGTGGCAAAACCCTTGTTGGCAATCACAGAGGTCAAACGTTTCTTGTAGTTGGCCACCAGGTTTGCACACATCTCAGGAGGGATTTTGTCCCACTCCTCTTTGCAGATCTTCTCCAAGTCATTAAGGTTTCGAGCCTGACGTTTGGCAACTCAAACCTTCAGCTTCCTCCACAGATTTTCTATGGGATTAAGGTCTGGAGACTGGCTAGGCCACTCCAGGACCTTAATGTGCTTCTTCTTGAGCCACTCCTTTATTGCCTTGGCTGTGTGTTTTATGTCATTGTCATGCTGGAATACCCATCCACGACCCATTTTCAATGCCCTGGCTGAGGGAAGGAGGTTCTCACCCAAGATTTGACGGTACATGGCGCCGTCCATCGTCCCTTTGATGCAGTGAAGTTGTCCTGTCCCCTTGGCAGAAAAACACCCCCAAAGCATAATGTTTCCACCTCCATGTTTGACGGTGGGGATGGTGTTATTGGGGTCATAGGCAGCATTCCTCCTCCTCCAAACACGGCGAGTTGAGTTGATGCCAAAGAGCTCGATTTTGGTCTCATCTGACCACAACACTTCACCCAGTTCTCCTCTGAATCATTCAGATGTTCATTGGCAAACTTCAGACGGGCCTGTATATGTGCTTTCTTGAGCAGGGGGACCTTGCGGGCGCTGCAGGATTTCAGTCCTTCACGGCGTAGTGTGTTACCAATTGTTTTCTTGGTGACTATGGTCCCAGCTCCCTTGAGATCATTGACAAGATCGTCCCGTGTAGTTCTGGGTTGATTCCTCACCGTTCTCATGATCATTGCAACTCCACGAGGTGAGATCTTGCATGGAGCCCCAGGCCGAGGGAGATTGACAGCTCTTTTGTGTTTCTTCCATTTACGAATAATCGCACCAACTTTTGTCACCTTCTCACCAAGCTGCTTGGTGATGGTCTTGTAACCCATTCCAGCCTTGTGTAGGTCTACAATCTTGTCCCTGACATCATTGGAGAGCTCTTTGGTCTTGGCCATGGTGGAGAGTTTGGAATCTGATTAATGGATTGCTTCTGTGGACAGGTGTCTTTTATACAGGTAACAAGCTGCGATTAGGAGCACTCCCTTTAAGCGTGTGCTCCTAATCTCAGCTCGTTACCTGTATAAAAGACACCAGGGAGCCAGAAATCTTTCTGATTGAGAGGGGGTCAAATACTTATTTCCATCATTAAAATGCAAATCAATTTATAACATTTCTGACATGCATTCTTCTGGATTTTTTTGTTGTTATTCTGTCTCTCACTGTTCAAATGAACCTACCATTAAAATTATAGACTGATCATTTCTTTGTCAGTGGGCAAATGTACAAAATCAGCAGGGGATCAAATACTTTTTTCCCTCACTGTATACATTTTTACAATCTAAAATCAAACCATGAACATGGATAGCAATTAACTGCTTAAAGTGATCAAATTGTCCTGCACACATCTGATCAGTATAAGATGAGTGCAATGCATTGGTAAAAACACAACATCACTGTGCTAACAATTGTTTTTATAGATTTTTTAGAAAAATAAGTCTACATTTAAGAAATCGAATGATATATTAACTATGCATTTCAATAAAACATTTCAATAAATAAATACATACATTAGACATAACATCAATACATAACCATACATAACTAGCCTATGAAGAAAGCCAACTTCTGGAAACAATTGGATGTTATATTAACTATGCATTTCAATAACTGTTAGTCTACACCTGTTGTTTATGAAGCATGTGACAAATACAATTTGATTTGATTAATACATTAGACATAACATCAATACATAATCATAGATAACCTGCCTGGAAACCACATTTAACAACTGATCAGGTTGGCAAGGTGTTTGAAAAGCCAACTAAACCCCTAGGTGCAAAAATCTAAACTGGTTTAGGGCAAAATAACTCATAAATATTTGATCTAGGATTTTCAGTTACCAAACCGGGTGACAATGATGCTCATTTTAAAAAACATCAGGACAATATTACTTTTAACATTTTTGCATAAAAACATGAAAGAATGTAATTATTGTGTGTGTGTGGGTGCCTGGCTGTGTGCGTTCGTGTGTACATAAGTATTTTCTTTGCTAGAGGTAAAGGTGTTGACTTGGTTTTTCCCTGTTCCTGTCTTGTTTTCTGGGAGAAAGAGGGTTGTGGCAGCAATGCTAAGCCTTCAGCAGACAGTTTCAATACTTGACCGGACTCCTGTAAAGCTTTAATGTTTTTCTGTCAGGCTTTGTAGCTCAGGGGCATCTATGCAGAGGAAGGACTCTTCAACACCTCTAACTCCTCATGCAGCTGTTTTCTGCTCATGGTCAATGATGACTCACTGGAAGGTCTCTGAAAGAAACAAGTAATCAAGCATTTTATAGAATTGCATAAACTCACTCTGCCTCCAGCCAAATGTCACCCCAAAAGATGATTCACGATAATACTGTTAGCCCAACATTGGATTGATCATGAACAGATTTTTTACACCAAACCGTTTACAATCACCCCCGAGGTTCAGCTAATGAAAATGCATGCACATGTTTGTTAACTGTTTATTCTTTATAGTTGCAAAAAAAGTAATCTAACCTGTGGTCTTGGTATGGTGTCCTCATAGTTGTTGTTGCAGTCAACAGGACGTGGGTCAATGTCAATGGCAGTCTCATCGTCGCTTGCCTCTCTGTTGATAATGCTGTTGATGGCTTGGTTGTCTGTAACACTCTGGCTCTATGGACGTTTATATTGAGCCAGGGTTGTTCATTTTCTTGTGTTGGGTGTATTTCATTTGGTGGTGTTGGGAATGGGTGAGTCTCATTTTGTTTGTGTCATGTGGTGATTGGTCGATGACTCCCAATCAGAGGTAACGAGTGTCAGCTGTCGGCTCGTTATCTCTGATTGGGAGCCATATATATTCGGTGTGTTTTTTCCTTTGTGTTGTGGGTTATTGTTTCTTTGTAGCTGTTAGTCGTATTTTCAGTATAGAACTTCACGGATCGTCATTTGTTGTTTTCTTCGTGGTTGCTTTAAGTAAATAAAGTCATCATGTTCACTCGCAACGCTGCGCATTGGTCTCCTCCTTCAGACGATCGTGACAGAATAACCCACCACAAGAGGACCAAGCGGCGTAACAAGCGGCAACAGGACCTACCTACGCAGGATTTATGGACGCCTCCTAAGGATTTTTGGACATGGGAGGAGATTCGGGCTGGAAAGGGTCCTTGGGCACAACCGGAGGAATATCACCGCCCTCGTGAAGAGCTGGAGACAGCTGCAGCCGAGAGGAGGTGGTATGAGGAGGAATATCACCGCCCTCGTGAAGAGCTGGAGGCAGCTGCAGCCGAGAGGAGGTGGTACGAAGAGGAAGCGCGGAGTCGAGGCTGGAAGCCCGTGGTTACTCCCCAAAAATTTTTTTGGGGGGGGCACATGGCTTGGGCGCCTGGGCAGCAGGAGGCTGCCACAGGTAGAGCTGGAGAGAAGGCATTCGGATTACGGGAGCCATTGGCGAGTGGAAGGGGGGAAGTTGTTGTGGCACGGCATGAGAGACTGAAGTGTGTTCCCAGTCTGGTCCGGTCCGTTCTTGATCCCCAGTTAAGGCCAGTGGTGGGTGTTCCCGGTACGGGCCGGTCTGTTCCTACTCCACGCACCAGGTCCACGATGTGCGTCGCCAGCCGGCCAGAGTCTGCCGTCTGTCCTAGGGCGTCTGAACTGCCCGTCTGCCAAGCGCTGCATAAGCCGCCCGTCTGTACTGAGCCTGTAAAGCCGTCCGTCTGCCATGAGCCTGCAGAGCCGTCCGCCAGACAGAATCAGACACCTGCTATGGAATCAGCAGGAGCCGACGCAGCCCATACTAGACTGGAAGCTCAGGTTCGGAACCAGAAAGAGCAGATCCTGCAGATGGGAGCCGCCCTGCTGGAGGTGATGACTGCTATCCGAGGCTGGGGTCCGCCTCCACCGCCAGCCTCCCAGCCAGCACCATCAGCCAGCCATGAGCAGCCAGATCCGTCAGTCAGCCATGAGCAGCCAGACCCTTCAGCCAGCCATGAGCAGCCAGATCCGTCAGCCAGCCATGAGCAGCCAGATCCGTCAGCCAGCCATGAGCAGCCAGATCCGTCAGTCAGCCATGAGCAGCCAGATCCGTCAGCCAGCCATGAGCAGCCAGACCCGTCAGCCAGCCATGAGCAGCCAGATCCGTCAGCCAGCCACGAGCAGCCAGACCCGTCAGCCAGCCATGAGCAGCCAGACCCGTCAGCCAGCCATGAGCAGCCAGATCCGTCAGCCAGCCATGAGCAGCCAGATCCGTCAGCCAGCCATGAGCAGCCAGATCCGTCAGTCAGCCATGAGCAGCCAGATCCGTCAGCCAGCCATGAGCAGCCAGATCCGTCAGCCAGCCAGGATCAGCCAGAGCCGGCCAGCCAAGATCCGCCAGAGCCGTCCAGCCAGGATCAGCCAGAGCCGGCCAGCCAGGATCCGCCAGAGCCGGTCAGCCCGGATCCGCCAGAGCCGTCTCGCCAGGATCCGCCAGAGCCGTCCAGCCTGGATCCGCCAGAGCCGTCCAGCCTGGATCCGCCAGAGCCGTCCAGCCTGGATCCGCCAGAGCCGGCCAGCCAGGATCCGCCAGAGCCGGTCAGCCCGGATCCGCCAGAGCCGTCCAGCCTGGATCCGCCAGAGCCGTCCAGCCTGGATCCGCCAGAGCCGTCCAGCCTGGATCCGCCAGAGCCGTCCAGCCAGGATCCGCCAGAGCCGTCCAGCCAGGATCCGCCAGAGCCGTCCAGCCTGGATCCGCCAGAGCCGTCCAGCCTGGATCCGCCAGAGCCGTCCAGCCTGGATCCGCCAGAGCCGTCCCGCCAGGATCCGCCAGAGCCGTCCAGCCAGGATCAGCCAGAGCCGGCCAGCCAGGATCCGCCAGAGCCGGTCAGCCCGGATCCGCCAGAGCCGTCCCGCCAGGATCCGCCAGAGCCGTCCAGCCTGTATCCGCCAGAGCCGTCCAGCCTGTATCCGCCAGAGCCGTCCCGCCAGGATCCGCCAGAGCCGTCCCGCCAGGATCCGCCAGAGCCGTCCCGCCAGGATCCGCCAGAGCCGTCCCGCCAGGATCCGCCAGAGCCAGCCAGCCAGGATCCGCCATCTAGTCAGGTACTGCCCCTTAGCCCGGTGCTGCCCCTTAGTCCTGTACTGCCCTTCAGCCCGGTGCTGCCCCTTAGTCCTGTACTGCCCTTCAGCCCGGTGCTGCCCCTTAGTCCGGTGCTGCCCCTGAGTCCGGTGCCGCCCCTTAGCCCGGTGCTGACCCGTAGTCCGGTACTGCCTCTTAGCCCGGTGCTGCCCTTTAGTCCGGTGCTGCCCCGTAGTCCGGTACTGCCCCTTAGCCCGGTGCTGCCCCTTAGTCCTGTACTGCCCTTTAGTCCGGTACTGCCCCGTAGTCCGGTGCTGCCCCTTGTCCCGGTGCTGCCCCTTATCCCGGTGCTGCCCCTTAGTCCGGTGCTGCCCCTTAGTCCGGTACTGCCCCGTAGTCCGGTGCTGCCCCTTGTCCCGGTGCTGCCCCTTATCCCGGTGCTGCCCCTGAGTCCGGTGCCGCCCCTTAATCCTGTGGGGTTGAGTTGGGGGGTGGTCATGAGGAAGGGAGGACGGAAGCGGAGAGTGACTAAGGTGGGATGGGGACCACGACCAGAAGCAGAACCGCCACCGTGGACAGACGCCCACCCAGACCCTCCCCTAGACTGTATGCTGGTGCGCCCGGAGTTCGCACCTTTAGGGGGGGGTACTGTAACACTCTGGCTCTATGGACGTTTATATTGAGCCAGGGTTGTTCATTTTCTTGTGTTGGGTGTATTTCATTTGGTGGTGTTGGGAATGGGTGAGTCTCATTTTGTTTGTGTCATGTGGTGATTGGTCGATGACTCCCAATCAGAGGTAACGAGTGTCAGCTGTCGGCTCGTTATCTCTGATTGGGAGCCATATATATTCGGTGTGTTTTTTCCTTTGTGTTGTGGGTTATTGTTTCTTTGTAGCTGTTAGTCGTATTTTCAGTATAGAACTTCACGGATCGTCATTTGTTGTTTTCTTCGTGGTTGCTTTAAGTAAATAAAGTCATCATGTTCACTCGCAACGCTGCGCATTGGTCTCCTCCTTCAGACGATCGTGACATTGTCGAAAGACAGATAAGGGCCTTTGAGGTAGTGCAGTGGAAATCGGTCCCGTCCCCACTTGGGATGGTGCAGGAATACTGCAAAGAAATGTTTGCAAGGAATCCTAGTTCTTGAGAAGGAGTAAGAACTGCATGAGGGGCATGTTGTCTATGACTGTAAGTCGCTTTGGATAAAAGCGTCTGCTAAATGGCATATTATATTATTATTATTATTGTCTCGTCTCCAAAGGTAAGATGGTATGTGTTATCTCCTTATCCTTCTCCTTGAAAGGTACCTATCTCCATGTCAGTTGGATGGACATCACTCTCTTCAATGGCTTCGGCACTCTCCATGTTTGTGAGGCACCGCTTGATGGTTGAAGTAGGCCTGTTGTGAAGAAAGGCTGGAACATCTGCACTGTAGCATCTGTACTGCTTGAACACATGATGTTGTGCAGGGAGTTACCTGTTCAGAATGATGCACACAATGCTACGGAGGGTCTTGTCTCATTTCACTCTCTTCAGGTAAGTGTGTTTCAGTACCTTGTTCTGAGATTCCACCCCATTGTTGGTGTCCACTTCTGCATGGTGTTATCTCGATAGGCACTGGCCCTCCTTCCAGGAATGGGTAACCCCTTTGTTTCCAGCCATGATTGAACTTGTGCTTTCTCCCACAAAGCAGATGCCTTCACCTCTTCAACACGAAGCCTGTAGTTTCCCTCTATGCTCTCTTTTCCTGGTGGTGCAGAGACAATTCTGCACAGCATCTTTAACAGCGTCTCACAATCAGATGTCAGTCTGTGCTTGCTGTTCCTTACCCAGCAGGTCCAAGCCTGCTCCCGATAGATATTACATAGATAAATCTGTGCAGCAGGAAAAGCACTCTGGAGAGCGTTGCACTCCGCATCACTGTAGTCGCACATCCAGAATGGAGGTTCCCATGTGGGGTTCTAGCTCTTCAGGATGTGTAAGGCTTCCTCAATGTACTGTGTTTTTTCCAACTGGATGATAACAGATGCAACAGGAATGTACCCACAGTTGGTCTGGAAATATGTCAAGAAGAGAGCAAGGTCGTATTTTGTGGTCTTATATGTGGCATCAATAAGATAGATGGTGTTTTTGTGTCTCTCCATCTCTTCTCACTGCCACTTTTCCTTGTGGACAAAGAGGAGGGTGTCATCATATTGCTCGTTGTCTATGATTCTGTCCTCAACTTCAAGAGAAGGAAAAAAGGGAGGTTGGTCTGGTCTGTCTGTCTGCTCTGGTTTGTCTGTCTGCTCCTGTCTGTCTGCTCTGGTCTATCTGCTTTGGTCTGTCTGTCTGCTCTGGTCTGTCTGTCTACCCTGGTCTGTCTGTCTGCTCCGGTCTGTCTGTGGGGGTTCGGTGTTCTTTTGTGCTCTATGGGGACTGAGCTTTAGACACAGATTTTCTTGGTCAAGGTTGGATGTCCTCTGCCTGCCTGACCGGTAAATGTGATTTCTGATGTCAGAGATACGGGGGATAGTATTCCCTGTCCATCGGGTTGGGAACAGCATTGGACATCCTGGTCTTGATGTAGTGCCTGTGTGGCTTGAATTGCTACAGCATCTAACATTCCCTCTCTCACCAATTTGTCAATCCACTGTATTATTTGTGGGTGCACGGTCTGAGCCATCCCTGAAAGGCCTCCAACTGCATGCATGGTATGTTTTCTGGCCACAGGCAGGGTATTGTTAAACCTGTGTTCAACTCTCACTTATTTTCCCTGTGCTGTCGTTTAGCAGACTTTCCTTCAGCCTGACATTAGCCAAGTCAATGCATTTTGTTGTTGTCACTGCATAATCAGGGAACCTACAGTGCCTTCAGAAAGTATTCACCTTGACATTTTCCACATTTTGTAGTGTTACAGCCTGAATTTAAAATGTATTAAATAGAGATTTTGTATCACTGATCGACACACAATACCCCATAATGTTGAAGTGGAATTATGTTTTTAGAAGTGTAAAAAAATAAATAAATCGACAGCTGAAATATCTTGAGTCAATACGTTTGAATACGTATTGACTCAAGATATTTCAGCTGTCGATTTATTTATTTTTTGGCAAGCCTCAATAAGTTCAGGAGTAAAAATGTGCTTTTATTCAATTTTCACCTAAAATTACATACCCAAATCTAACTGCCTGTAGCTCAGGGCCTGAAGCAAGGATATGTATATTCTTGATACCATTTGAAAGGAAACACTTTGAAGTTTGTGGAAATGTGAAATTAATGTAGGAGAATATAACACATTAGATCTGGTAAAAGATAATACAAACAAAATTCTATTTTTTTTTGCATCATCTTTGAAATGCAAGAGAAAGGCCACAATATAATATTGCAGTTCAGGCGCAATTTAGATTTTGGCCACCAGACGGCAGCAGTGTGTGTGCAAAGTTTCAGCTTGATCCAGTGAAGCGTTGCAATACTGGACTATTTTGTATCAAGTCTTCCCAAATGTGCCGAATTGGTCAATTGACACATTTTCAAGTACATAACTATAGAGAACATACAAAAATGATATGGTAATACAACATGTAAGTTTACACACTCCCAGGAATGTCATACATGATGTATCATTAGCTTATACACTAACTTTCACACATCTAGATGGCTGGGCGGGGTGGGTGTGGAGCCAGAGACAGCAAGGGTTCAAACTGTAGAACCCAGTTCCAACATTTGAATATAAAAATGAATTTTATCAAACAAAACTATGCTACATTTTATCTCTGGGAACCTCAGGATGACAAATCAGAGCAAGATTACTGAATGTAAGTACATTATTTACTTTGAGGTAAATGTATCAAACAAGTTGCCGTTATAAGTTTTTTGTTGTTGTGCACTCTCCTCAAACAATAGCATGGTCTTTTTTCACTGTAATAGCTACTGTAAATTGGACAGTCCAGTTAGATTAACAAGAATTTAAGCTTTCTGCCCATATAAGACATGTCTATGTACTGGAAAGTTTGCTGTTACTTTCAACAGACATGCTAATCACATTAGCGCACGTTTGCTCAACCGTCCTGTATACGGGACACCGATCCCGTAGAGGTTAACTTAATAGGTTTCATGGACTCACTCTGTGTGCAATAATAGTGTTTAACATGATTTGTTTAATTACTAACCCATCTCTGTACCCCACACATACAATTATCTGTAAGGTCCCTCAGTCGAGCAGTGAATTTGAAGCACAGATTCAACCACAAAGACCAGGGAGGTTTTCCAATGGTTCGCAAAGAAGGGCACCTATTGGTAAATGAAAATAAAAAGTTAAACAGATATTGAATATCTCTTTGAGCATAGTGCAGTTATTAATTACACTTTGGATGGTGTACCAATACACCCAGTCACTACAAAGATACATGCGCCCTTCTTAAATTAGTTGCTGGAGAGGAAGGAAACCGCACAGGGATTACACATGAGGTTCCAGAGTTTAATAGCTGTGATAGGAGATACTGTAACTGAGGATGGATCAACAACATTGTAGTTACTCCACAATACTAACATAAATCACAGAGTGGAAAGAAGGAAGCCTGTACAGAAACATGCATCCTGTTTGAATAAAGGCAAAAAAAAATGCACGGAAATGAACTTTCTGTTCTGAATACAAAGTGTTATGTTAGGGGCAAATCCAACACAACACATCAATGAGTACCGCTCTTCATATTTTCAAGCATGGTGGTGGCTGCATCATGCTATGAGTATGCTTGTCATCGGCAAGTACTAGGGTGTTTTTTGGGGGATAGAAATAAACGTTACAGAGCTAAGCACAGGCAAAATCCTAGAGGAAAATTTGGTTCAGTCTGCTTTCCAACAGACACTGGGAGACAAATTCACCTTTGAGCAGGACAATAACCTAAAACACAAGGCCAAATATACACTGTAGTTGCTTACGAAGATGACATTGAATGTTTCTGAGTGGCCTAGTTACAGTTTTGACTTAAATTGGCTTGAAAATTGCTGTTTAGCAATGATCAATAACCAACTTGACAGAGCTTGAATAATTAAAAAAATAATAATGGGCAAATATTTTGCAATCCAGGTGTGCAAAGCTCTTAGAGACTTACCCAGAAAGACAGCTGTAATCGCTGCCAGAGGTGATTCTAACATGTATTGACTCAGGGGGTCCAATACTTATCTAATCAAGGTATATTAATGTTTGATTTTCCATTAAAAACAAAAAACTTACTTTGACATTATAGTATTTTGTGTATATCGTTGACAAAAAATGACAATGAAATCCATTTTAATTCCACTTTGTAACAACAGTGTGAATACTTTCTGAAGGCACTGTACATACAGTATCTGTTAGACTGATATGGTTTCTTCACAGCCCTTGTTCTTTGAACCTTGCAGCTTCACTTTTCTTGTTATCGAGCAAGGTGTGTGCTCATTGCTTTTCCATAATCTTCCAACCCCCAAGCATGTATGGAACACCATCATAGTCGATCTTAGGATTGTTGCTTTTGGAGAACTGGATATGTCTTGTGAAAAGAGTTGTCTTGTCCATGTGGTTAGGGTTGAAACTCAAAGATGACGAGGTCTGTGTACTGAAAGTCGTTGAAGTTTTCCTTTTGTACAGTTCCAACACACTGTGCACACTTTCCTCACTCGCAACATGGCTGTTGATGTACAGATCATCTTTAGTGTGTCCCTCCAACAAAGACTCAAACTTGTGATGATCCATTCTGAAAGGTAAACATAAGAGAGCTTTATTAGTTAAATTCTGATATCAAAACATTTAATAAATCTTGTTCTGAATAATTGGTAACCGTTTCAGTTTTCTATCCCATTTACCATGGCCTCTCAGGCCTTATTGCTGACTACTTTAATCCATAGAAAGGTCAACAAAACTTGTATAGAGCAGCTTTTAATCATACAACCATGTGTGAAATCATGTGGTAGGTTGGTAGGTTGATGTGTTACAAAAGACAACTGCAAGCTCTCGTTTTCCTGTTTAAAGAAGATGGATAAGGCTCCAAGATTCCACTGCTGGTTAAATCAAACCTGCTACGTGCAAATACAAGACAAAGACAGAGCAAAGTGATGATTAATTAAATGCATAAATATCAGTAAATCACAATACTTAATGTAGCTAATGTGAATCACAATATAATACATATTATCATTCTTGATAAGCAGGTATGACTGTAAAGTCAAGAAGACTGTACTAGTAATAAATTGGAGGACTGTACTAGTAAGAAATTGCACTGAGGTGTAAATTCAGGAGCCTCATGAATCATCATAGAAATATATATATTTAATCACGTCAACGACACTGCTATATGGTATAAATTGACCCACAGTAGGCCTACTGTTAAGGCTATGTAAAAACAGAGGTAAATCAGAGGTTTTATCTATTTTGTTGTAATTCCACTTGACAGCACAAGGTGGCATTAGATGCACATCAAGATGTATAAATGCAGGTTGATTTGAGAAAATTAATTGTGCCATTTATTAGGTCTAGTTCTAGCCAACAATGCTATTGACAGTCAATGTAGTTCTAGTGATAATGCTAGCTACCTTCCTACAGGCTTTAATATGAAATACAAATGATTCAGACCAGCTTTAGCTGGCACATAGTGTGTAGGTGCGACAGTGAGTGTTCTCTCAATGTCAAGATTCTCATGTTGCAATCAACAGGTACTCCTTGAGTATCTGTCCTACAAACATACATTTGGTATCGTTTGAAAGATAAAATTCTCCCCTTTACAGTCTGCTGTGCTTGCTACAGTAGAAGATATAGCCCTAATACATCAGGTGCATCATCTGACATGCATGACCACAATTCAGATGAGCATCAATCTTTTATCTATCGTCCCCCAGCAGGGATTTTGTGCTTACCAGATTGATCTCCTCCTCACATGCTTGTTCCAAGTGCTGGCATATTGTTTGTCTCTTCCTGTGGATGCAGAAGTGTGGACAAAATAAGTGACTGATGATAGCCAATTTCATGATACTCTAGTCAATTTCGGCTGTCACTTGGGCTTTCATTGCTTTGTGATGTTAGCTACAAAACATAGCTACGTGGGTCTGAGCTAGCTAGCTAGATTATTTTGAGGTAGCTAGACAATCAACATCCGCTAAAGCTAGCTATCTGTGTAAAACAAATATTTAGACGGATGAACTTGCCAACTAGTCTCATACTAGCTAAGTTGGTTGGCTAGTAATCAGATTTACAGTAGCTAGCTAGATACAAAATAAGCGTATGTCAAATGTATGGTATGATGTAGCTAGCTAATACTTTTCTCAAAATGTTTAGTTAGCTAGCTACTTACAATAGAAAATTCATCCTGGCAAGCAAGCTGAGACAACAATTTTCCCTCAGTACTGCTAGTCTACAGCTCGTCCAAGGGTCCTCAGTTTCAGCTGTCTTTCGACTGTCTTCATTTTTTCAGGGCAGATCACGTGGTCAGTGTGAATTTAGTGCTACCCGTATAGGAGCACTCCATGCACTAAAACATACCAGAATGTGAATAACAGAATCCTACCTGCACACCAGGACATGATCATCATTAGTATCATGACAGGTATGATATCTCAAACTAGGGCTCCACTGAACTATTGAAGACTGCTGTCTGAAGAGTTGACTGAAGAGTGGATCGGACTTGTATAACTTCTATCACGTTACTTCTATTTGCAAACACAAATAACATCCTAATTTTTCTCACAAATAAAAATCTTGCAACTAATCTCTGCTCAGTGTTATTTACCCATATTTTTACAGTTAAAGTAATTTCTGCTTGTGTGTGTGTGTGTGTGCATGCGTGCATGAATGCGTGCGTACATGCGTGTATGTGTTGTGTGCATGCGTGCTTGACAAAAGCTGTCTGGGTTTCTGAAAGACTACCCACACCTGAGAAGAATTACCTTTGTTAGTTGACCCCTGTGAAAGGTCAAGTGTCAAAAGGGCCACCCGATCAGAGAGGATAGAGGACAGAGGGACAGACATGTTGGATTCTTGCAGTGGCGGTGCGTGGGTAAAATCACCAAGCCAGGAAAAAAGCCATGTTACAAATTTTGTGATAATTGTGTTGTTTGCTCTATAACCCATTCGTTCATACGCCGTGATATACAATAAGGCTGAGACAACTAAAAGACAACAGTCACACAGTGGCGGAATAAATTCAACCACACATCAGTTTGTTTCATCACAAAACTGGAAAGCAAAGCAAATATTGAATGTAACAAACAGTTACATGACCCACAGCATGGTCAAGCAAGTTAATGTTTTCGACTTATTTAGAACCACGGAGAATCAACGTTGCTAAATATCATGTGGCTGTCCATGGTACTGATTTCTGTCTGTGTGTGTTTGTGTGTGAATGTGTGTGTATGCGAGTGCGTGCACAAGTTTAAAAAACATGTTATTGACTCACCCTACTTATTACTTGAACGACAATGCCATCCTCCTCTCTTTCATGTTGGCAAAACGCACTATGACTGTCAGACAGTAGTAGACTACACACTTTTAGTTTTTGTTGTCCTAGACTATGCTACCTGGCTAAAATGCTTGCTAACCTAACTTCCTCGCATGGGCAACAATGAACCAGCTAAGTTAGGTAGCTAGCTAGTTTTACATCTACAGTGGGGAGAACAAGTATTTGATACACTACCGATTTTGCAGGTTTTCCTACTTACAAAGCATGTAGAGGTCTGTAATTTTTATCACTTCAACTGTGAGAGACGGAATCTAAAACAAAAATCCAGAAAATCACATTGTATGGTTTTTAAGTAATTAATTTGCATTTTATTGCACGACATAAGTATTTGATACATCAGAAAAGCAGAACTTAATATTTGGTACAGAAACCTTTGTTTGCAATTACAGAGATCATACGTTTCCTGTAGGTCTTGACCAGGTTTGCACACACTGCAGCAGGGATTTTTGCCCACTCCTCCATACAGACCTTCTCCAGATCCTTCAGGTTTCGGGGCTGTCGCTGGGCAATACGGACTTTCAGCTCCCTCCAAAGATGTTCTATTGGGTTCAGGTCTGGAGACTGGCTAGGCCACTCCAGGACCTTGAGATGCTTCTTACGGAGCCACTCCTTAGTTGCCCTGGCTGTGTGTTTCGGGTCGTTGTCATGCTGGAAGACCCAGCCACGACCCATCTTCAATGCTCTTACTGAGGGAAGGAGGTTGTTGGCCAACATCTTGCGATACATTGCCCCATCCATCCTCCCCTCAATACAGTGCAGTTGTCCTGTCCCCTTTGCAGAAAAGCATCCCCAAAGAATGATGTTTCCACCTCCATGCTTCACGGTTGGGATGGTGTTCTTGGGGTTGTACTCATCCTTTTTCTTCCTCCAAACACGGCGAGTGTAGTTCTATTTTTGTCTCATCAGACCACATGACCTTCTCCCATTCCTCCTCTGGATCATCCAGATGGTCATTGGCAAACTTCAGACGGGCCTGGACATGCGCTGGCTTGAGCAGGGGGACCTTGCGTGCGCTGCAGTATTTTAATCCATGACGGCGTAGTGTGTTACTAATGGTTTTCTTTGAGACTGTGGTCCCAGTTCTCTTCAGGTCATTGACCAGGTCCTGCCGTGTAGTTCTGGGCTGATCCCTCACCTTCCTCATGATCATTGATGCCCCACGAGGTGAGATCTTGCATGGAGCCCCAGACCGAGGGTGATTGACCGTCATCTTGAACTTCTTCCATTTTCTAATAATTGCGGCAACAGTTGTTGCCTTCTCACCAAGCTGCTTGCCTATTGTCCTGTAGCCCATCCCAGCCTTGTGCAGGTCTACAATTGTACCCCTGATGTCCTTACACAGCTCTCTGGTCTTGGCCATTGTGGAGAGGTTGGAGTCTGTTTGATTGAGTGGACAGGTGTCTTTGGACAGGTGTCTTTTATACAGGTAACGAGTTCAAACAGGTGCAGTTAATACATGAGTGGAGAACAGGAGGGCTTCTTAAAGAAAAACTAACAGGTCTGTGAGAGCCGGAATTCTTACTGGTTGGTAGGTGATCAAATACTTATGTCATGCAATAAAATGCAAATTAATTACTTAAAAATCATACAATGTGATTTTCTGGATTTTTGTTTTAGATTCCATCTCTCACAGTTGAAGTGTACCTATGATAAAAAATTCCAGACCTCTACATGCTTTGTAAGTAGGAAAACCTGCAAAATCGGCAGTGTATCAAATACTTGTTCTCTTCACTGTAGGTTTACATATTGAACTTCAATCGCCTCAGGCCAGTGGCACAATGTATGAATTTATGGTTAGATCAGAATCGCCGTTATAATAATTGACCTGTACAGATAATTAAGTAAAACCACAAGTCTAAATCCCCATCTCAATCCATTGCTTAGGAAAGGGCTGACTTAGCTAGCTAGCTAATGCAGGACAACAACACATCACAAGCAGACCATTACATTTTGCTTTTGATGTGATTTGATTGGTGTAATGCCAAATCCAAACTGGCCTCCCTTGGGGGGAGGGGCATTTTGCTGCGCCAAGACCACCCAGAGTTGACCTCAGCCCAACGCTGATTGGCAAATTATGTTATTTATATAGTTATCAACGGAGGCCAAATGCTTACTGGCATCAAACAATCAAATGCTATGGCGGCAACGTTATACTCTTTTTGGCCAGACAGCATCAGATACATGGGCTACACATACTGAGACAGAGGGCCGCTGTTTCCCTCTCTCTGATGTTTGCTCCGATGAGATAGATTCAACCACTTGCGAATTAAAGGAAAATTATGAAAACACAGAGAGATTAAAGATTAATCAGGTTAAAAAAAAATTATTTTTTGGGGGGGGGGCTCTTGTTATGAATGGAGTTGCTACGGGCGTCTGGTTGTTGTCTGTATGTTGTGATCTGTAACCAACGTGTAGCTTGTGTCTCTCTCTCTCAATTTATCTCCTTCATTCTTCCCCTTCTCCCTCCTTTTTTCCCTCTCTCTTCCCCATCTCCCTCCATCTCCCTCTCTTGGCCTCATTCCCCCCTCTTTCTCTAACTAGGCTGTGATTGATGAGTGGTGGTCTGGCTGCCTAATGACTGTGTGTAGAACATATGGTTTAGTCTGGTGCGCTCTCATGTGGTCTCACTGACACCAGAACACCAGACCTCTCTTAGTGTCACACACCCCTTAGTGTCACCAAAGCCAATGCCAGTTTCAAAGCCATGCAGGCCACCACAGTGGGTATTGGCTCTAGTTCCCTACTCTCAACCTCTCATATGTTGCTTTTGCATTTATTGTAGGTTATAACCTTAAATGTTTCTCCTGCTGTTACTCTAAGGTCGTGTTAGGGTTAAATGAATCTAAAAGTTACTTTACTGAAGACCTCAACATTTTCATCACAAACAGAATATGTTTTGCCTGGGGTCTTTTTATTTGTTTATTATTTGTTTATTTGGATCCCCAAAAGCATAGTTTTCCAATGATATTATGTGATTATGAAAAGAAGACAGCTACTATTATTACTTGACAGGCTGGAAAACAAAATAACAGCGCAAAAGAAAACATTTTCAGAGCTTTTTTTCACAGTCCCATGCTACGTGGATCAGCTGTGGCTGCGGCTGTCGAGATACCACACAAATCAAGCGGAGTCCATGAATTTGTGAAAACAGAAGCCTGGTCTGGCTTTAAACCTCAACCAGGCTTTGCCTGACTTAACAGGCCCCAGGAATGCTTCAGCACAAGGCAACCTTGCCCTTCACCCTCCTTCAACTTTTAATGAACATTAATTGTGTGTGGAATGCTATGTGCATGTTTTGGCTGGGCCTCATATTCTCTCTGGCCACATTAGGCCGGGCCCTGGGCCACTGATTGCAGCATTCGCAACGCTTCAGCTGCAGGAGAAAGGACACATACAATTTAGTACGCAGGAACCGGAAACCAATTAGAAATGGAGGGTGGAGGGTGTGTGTCTGTGTGTGTGTGTCTGTGTGTGTGTGTGTGTAGAGGATGATAGATGGTCGTTTTTATAAACAGTTTAACTAGGCCTCAGTGTCACGCCCTGACTCAGGGGACGCTTATATGTTGAGTCAGGGTGTGTATATTCCTTGTTGTGCTTTGTCTATGTTTAGGATCTAGTATGTGTAGTTCTATGTTGGCCGGTGTGGTTCCCAATCAGAGGCAGCTGTCGCTTGTTGTCTCTGATTGGGGATCATACTTAGGCAGCCTATTGGCACTAGTGGGTTGTGGGATCTTGTTCCGGGTAAGTTTTGTTGTGTGTTAAACCTTAGGACTTCACGTTTCGTTTGTTTATTGTTTTGTCGTGTGTTTATTCAGTTTAAATAAACATGTATGCATATCACGCTGCGCCTTGATCTGACCCGTCCTTCAACGAACGTGACAGAAGATCCCACCAAACGAGGACCAAGCAGCGTGCCCAGGCGGAGAGAGTAGCCATGTAACAAGTGGGCAATTTGTGGTCATGGGAAGAGATATTTGCGGGGAGAGGACCATGGGCTAAGGTAAATGCCCAGGCAGGAGAGGAGCAACGGCAACACGGAGGAGGCCGGTCGAGGAGGAAGCCCGAGAAGCAGCCCCAAGAACATTTTTTGGGGGGGCACACAGGGTGGTTGGCGGAGCCTAGTGTCAGAGCAGAGCCAACTCCCCGTACTCACGCGAGGAAGCGTATGACTGGACAGGCTCCGTGTTATGCGGAGCTATGTTCTGTGTCGCCAGTGCGCCGGCACAGTCCTGTATGTCCTGTGCTTGCACCACGCACGTGCCGTGCGAAGATGGGCATCCAGCCAGGACGGGGTGTGCCGGCTCAACGCTCCTGGTCTCCAGTACGCCTCCTCGGTCCAGCATATCCTGCGCCAGTTCTACGAACTGTATCGCCAGTACGCGTGCACAGCCCAGTGCGTCCTGTGCCAGCACCCCGCACGTGTAGTGCGAAAGTGGGCAGCCAGCCAGGACGGGTTGTGCCAGCTCTCCGCTCTAGACCTCCAGTCCGCCTCCACAGTCCGGCCCGGCCTGTCCCTGCTCCTCGCACCAAGCCAGTGGTGCGCGTCACCAGCCCGGCCCGGCCTGTTCCTCGCACCAAGCCAGTGGTGCGCATCTCCAGTCCGGCACGGCCCATGCCCGTTCCACCGGTGCCTGATCCAGCTCCGGTCAGCTGCTCCACTCCGGAGCCAGAGCAGTCCGCTCCACCGGTGCCTGATCCAGCTCCGGTCAGCTGCGCCACTCCGGAGCCAGAGCAGTCTGCTCCACCGGGGTCTAGTCCAGCTCCGGTCAGCGGCTCCACTCCGGAGCCAGAGCAGTCCGCTCCACCGGTGCCTGATTCAGCTCCAGTCAGCGGCTTTCTCCGGAGCCAGAGCAGTCCGCTCCACTGGTGCCCAGTCCAGCTCCGGTCAGCAGCTCCAGTCCAGACCATGACGTCAGCCCCTCTCCAGGTTCGGGGTCTCCCACACCAGGGTTCAGACAGGGCCTGGCGTATCGTGGGAGGAAAGAGAGGGGAAGCAGCGCGCCGAGGTCCAGACCAGACCAGGGGCGCAACAGGGAGGCGAAGAGTGAGAGGTCGTCACGCCCCGAGCCGGATCCGCTTCCAAGGCGGAATGCCCACCCGGCCCCTACCCTGTTATGTTTATGTTGTGCGGTCGGAGTCCGCACCTTTGGGGAGGGGGGGGGTACTGTCACGCCCTGACTCAGGGGACGCTTATATGTTGAGTCAGGGTGTGTATCAGGGTGTGTATCCCAATCAGAGGCAGCTGTCACTCGTTGTCTCTGATTGGGGATCATACTTAGGCAGCCTATTGGCACTAGTGGGTTGTGGGATCTTGTTCCGGGTAAGTTTTGTTGTGTGTTAAATCTTAGGACTTCACGTTTCGTTTGTTTATTGTTTTGTCGTGTGTTTATTCAGTTTAAATAAACATGTATGCATATCACGCTACGCCTTGGTCTGACCCGTCCTTCAACGAACGTGACACTCAGTGAGCTCCAGGCTTCATTCACAGCCGTGGCTGATGGGGGAGCCCATCAGACTCAGAGGCAGGCTGGACTGGACTGGTCCTGGTCTATTACAGAAATGGCAGTAAGACTTTTTATGCACCACCTGTGTGTAATGCATTATGGATCAAACCTGGGTTTAAATACAGTGAGGGAAAAAAGTATTTGATCCCCTGCTGATTTTGTACGTTTGCCCACTGACAAAGACATGATCAGTCTATAATTTTAATGGTAGGTTTATTTGAACAGTGAGAGACAGAATAACAACAAAAAAATCCAGAAAAACGCATGTCAAAAATGTTATAAATTTATTTTCATTTTAATGAGGGAAATAAGTATTTGACCCCTCTGCAAAACATGACTTAGTACTTGGTGGCAAAACCCTTGTTGGCAATCAAAGAGGTCAGATGTTTCTTGTAGTTGGCCACCAGGTTTGCACACTTCTCAGGAGGGATTTTGTCCCACTCCTCTTTGCAGGTCTTCTCCAAGTCATTAAGGTTTCGAGGCTGACGTTTGGCAACTCGAACCTTCAGCTCCCTCCACAGATTTTCTATGGGATTAAGGTCTGGAGACTGGCTAGGCCACTCCAGGACCTTAATGTTCTTCTTCTTGAGCCACTCCTTTGTCGCCTTGGCCGTGTGTTTTGGGTCATTGTCATGCTGGAATACCCATCCACGACCCATTTTCAATGCCCTGGCTGAGGGAAGGAGGTTCTCACCCAAGATTTGACGGTACATGGCCCCGTCCATCGTCCCTTTGATGTGGTGAAGTTGTCCTGTCCCCTTAGCAGAAAAACACCCCCAAAGCATAATGTTTCCACCTCCATGTTTGACGGTGTGGATGGTGTTCTTGGGGTCATAGGCAGCATTCCTCCTCCTCCAAACACGGCGAGTTGAGTTGATGCCAAAGAGCTCGATTTTGGTCTCATCTGACCACAACACTTTCACCCAGTTCTCCTCTGAATCATTCAGATGTTCATTGGCAAACTTCAGACGGGCCTGTATATGTGATTTCTTGAGCAGGAGGACCGTGCGGGCGCTGCAGGATTTCAGTCCTTCACGGCATAGTGTGTTACCAATTGTTTTCTTGGTGACTATGGTCCCAGCTGCCTTGAGATCATTGACAAGATCTTCCTGTGTAGTTCTGGGCTGATTCCTCACCGTTCTCATGATCATTGCAACTCCACGAGGTGAGATCTTGCATGGAGCCCCAGGCCGAGGGAGATTGACAGTTCTTTTGTGTTTCTTCCATTTGCAAATAATCGCACCAACTGTTGTCACCTTCTCACCAAGCTGCTTGGAGATGGTCTTGTAGCCCATTCCAGCTTTGTGTAGGTCTACAATCTTGTCCCTGACATCCTTGGAGAGGTCTTTGGTCTTGGTCATGGTGGAGAGTTTGGAATCTGATTGATTGATTGCTTCTGTGGACAGGTGTCTTTCATACAGGTAACAAGCTGAGATTAGGAGCACTCCCTTTAAGAGTGTTCTCCTAATCTCAGCTCGTTTCCTGTATAAAAGACACCTGTGAGCCAGAAATCTTTCTGATTGAGAGGGGGTCAAATACTCATTTCCCTCATTAAAATGCAAATCAATTTATAACATTTTTGACATGCGTTATTCTGGATTTTTTTGTTGTTATTCTGTCTCTCACTGTTCAAATAAACCTACCATTAAAATTATAGACTGATCATTTCTTTGTCAGTTGGCAAACATACAAAATCAGCAGGGGATCAAATACTTTTTTCCCTCGCTGTATATACATTTTTCAAATGCTTCAGCTGTGTTTAATTGAACTTGCCTGGCGTAATGAAACCAAGGGAATAGTCACAAAAGTGCAAACCCCGCCCATCTGGCCTTCGAGACAGACTTAATCAAACATGCAAAGTGTTTTAAAGAAAACAAATACTATTTGAATCTAGGTCTGTAGATGCATTGCATTATCTTCTGTCACTCCGCCCATAGAGATATTATAAGGCTATAGCTGTAAGCATTCCCAACTCCTGGCCCCTTACCACACCTCATCCACACCACCAGCGGGTTACCTTGAACAGCCAACCACAGGCAGGCTAGACCGGGGCATGGACTCAACAAGGTGTCGAAAGCATTCCACAGGGATGCTGGCCCATGTTGACTCCAATGCTTCCTACAGTTTTGTCAAATTGGCTGGATGTCCTTTGGGTGTTGGACCATTCTTGATACACACAGGAAACTGTTCAGCATAAAAAAACACACTCAAAGTGGTGCGCCTGGCACCTACTACCATACCCCATTTAAAGGCACTTAAATCTTTCGTCTTTCCCATTCACCCTCTGAATGGCACACACACACAATCCATGTCTCAATTATCTCAAGGCTTAAAAATCCTTATTTAACCTGTCTCCTCCCCTTCATCTACACTGATTGAAGTGTATTTAACAAGTGACATCAATAAGGGATCATAGCTTTCACCTGGATTCATAGGGCTTGGAATTCAATTGAATTCTACGATGAGCTTAATTGTAGCTACACATTTGGATGATCATGTTTCGTTAAAAAAAGTGACTTTTCTGCTCCTTGTTCATTTGTTAAATTGTATTTAGTGTTGTTTTCATTGCAATTTTCATTTGGGCTTTTTTCTGTATCAGAACCAGAGCTTAAAGAAAAGACGAGATCATTAGCCCGGGACTCTTCTGTGATGCACAGACGAAGAACGCCATCAAAGTTGTCACCGAAAATGTCCTTGTTCTCTAATTTATAAACAAAAAAAACACAGATTTTCCCTTTCATGTCTGTTCTTGGAGATAATTATGACAAGATGAAAGTGGTTAAATTCCTCCCTCTGTTCCCCGCTCTTCAGATATTTCCCCCATTGTCAAAAATGGAGATGAGATTTCACGTGGCTGTCATTGCCTTCGTGTCCCTGTCTCTCTGTCTCTCTTTTTTCTGTCTCTCCATTCTTTGTCTCCTCCCTCTTTCTGTCTCTCTCTCTCTGTCTCTCTCTCTCTCTCTCTCTCTCTCATCTATCAATCCATCACTACATCTCTCCATCAATACTATATCACATTATTTTATGTACTGTCCCCCTATAATCCCACCAAATAAATAACAGTTTTAATCATTAGTAATTAATCTGCAACAGAAATATAAATAATACATTTTCAGAGGGGTTCACTTACACTCAAAGGCGATGGGGTGTCTGTATGGCGCAGCTCACACATGTAAGGGGCACACACACACACACACACACACACACACACAGACATGCATGAACCCACGTACACACACACTGCGAGGCGACGGGCCTGTGTGCAGAGTGTGTGTCGTGTCATGCTGTGTGTGGAGCCTGCTCGTGGAGCCCTCCTGGGAGGTAATTATAAGAATAAATACAGTGGAGGCCGCGGCTGCTAATTTATGTCTGATTGTTGACAGTCAGAGTATTGTTTAACATGCAGATAGAGGGCCCTTGGTGTTGTGTTGCAGGATCCTCTGTGTGTGCCTGCGTGCAGGGTGTTTGTGTGTGTGCATGCTTGTGTGTGTTTGTGTATGTGTACGTGCATGCTAGCGTGTGTGTATGTGTGTGTGTGTGTGTGTGTGTGTGTGTGTGTGTGTGTGTGTGTGTGTGTCCCAGACTGATCAGAGCACTTTACCAGTATCCTCATATTAATGGCAATAGTCTTTGGACTCTCCTCACACACACACATTTATTTCACTGTCCCTCTGAAAGCCTGAATTAGTATACACATGTGCACCACTCACTCTCTGAAACTCTGAAGTTTGTGGACAGACTGTAAGACTATTCTGTAATTTTAATTGTAAAACACTGTAGATGGGTAAAATGCTGAAAAATACTGTTATTAACTGTAATTGGAAGCCTCCTGTAAAAATGACTCTAACATACTGTATGTATTTACAGTAATAGCTTATGCCTACTGTAGATTCAAATTATCAGTTTCAGGTGCCAACATCATGCTATCGGGTGAGATACATGAAGCTCAGACTGTTTTAATAAATATCTTCTTGAAATTGCGGTGAAGTGGAAGAATATTTTCAGCAGCTGCTGGGTACGAACGCTTGACTTGTTTATAAGTATCTTTATTGCTAGCCAACACTGATTTGCTGCACGTGTTTTTAGCTAACCTAGCTAACTAGCTAGCTGGCTAAAGTGTTCTAGCTTGCTAGTTAGCTAGCTCAAGTTGACACAAGCCATTTTGGTCTGTTCTAAATTGCTCGTAAATATATTGCTGAGCGACCTAGAAAAACATCACCCAGATAATATAATTGTTGAGATGATAGGCTTTGCTGTACCGCAGCCTCTGAGTGCCATAGAGAATAAACTGAGTGCAGATTCGTGACCGTTATGTTTTCACCATTACTACAGAGAAAATGGCTTGTTTCTAGCAGTTCAATAGACAATATTACAGGCGCAACGTTATTTTGGGGGGGATTATGGGCCGCATTTTACACATAAACCACATCCTGGGATGTTAAACTACTGGCGAGCCGCTAAAGCCGGTGTAAATTACCAGCTTTGTATCGAGGTGCATGCCGACCTAAGGTGCTTCCCACTGGGCAGCATTATCACGGTGTCGCCGGCGGTAGCTAGTATTTGGTATTTGGATGAACGGCAACCACACTGGGACACAGTGTCCTTAGCTGTCACAACCCTGTGTGATTCGGTTCACTTGGCTCTCAACTGCGTGACATACGTCATCGTTTTGCAGGCCAGGAGTGTCCGTATAGCCTCTCCCTGCTAACCATTTGTTTAATTTAAACAACATTGTTCATTAATGTTACAGTATTAGCTAAACCTGTTCACTTTACCAGTAGTGGGCCAGAGGAAACCAGCTTTTCTCAACCCTTACATTGCCTCATTCTTCCAAGAGCTCACTGAGTTTGAATGACGACCTCTAGTGAGGTAAGTACACACACATACACACACAACACCAGCTTGATATGTCCCTTGTCACCTGTCTTTTTACCCAGAAGAGCTGACAAATCAGAACTGGGGAGGATTGTTACGGAGCCCCATGAGAAACACCTGATGCTGCGCTAACTTCTCTCTCCTGGATGCTCTCCTGCCCATACTGTCCCGTTGTGTGTTTCACTGCTTCTGAACCCCCTTACCCCGAAAAAAGTTGCCCCTGATCATAGATCTAGGATTGTACCTAATCCCAATTTTAACTCCATTTCCCTTAATTTGTAGTTAATTAATGTTGTTACCAATTTGAATAAATGTATTTTATGTACAAATGTATTGTTTTTCTTACATTTTCATTTCAGGGAGAATTTCACTGTAAATTTACAGCATTATCCCAGCACCAGAGTTGCCAGCTTAATACTGTAATTTTGCTTTACAGCAGAGATGCTATAATATATTTTAGAGTACTATTTCCCTTACTGTAAAACATTACAGCATCCCCACTGTAAATTTACAGCCGGGATTCTGTATGCTGTATTACGTTTTACAGTAAGGAAAACAGTACTCTAAAATATATTACAGCATCTCTGCTGTAAAGCAAAATTACAGTATTAAGCTGGCAACTCTGGTGCCAGTATAATGCTGTAAATTTACAGGGAATGGATTTACAGTTCACACCACTATGTTGGGACACAGGCACACACACACACACACACACACACACACACACACACACACACACACACACACGCACACACACACACAATGATCTGGTTCTCAGTGATCTATCAGCCTTGCTCGCTTTCTCCCTTTCGTTAGACAGTACACTCAGTTATGGGCACTCTCTCTCTCTCTCTCTCACAATCTCTCTTTCTCTCTCCCTCTCTCCCTCTGACCCTGGTGGTGAACGAACAAGGCAGGTCTTTCACTCCTGTTTTTCTCTTCCTTGCGTTGTTCTCTCAAGGCCCTATGTATTTGTCTGGTCATCTCTCTTTCACCTGTCTGACCTGTTCTATGTATTCACAAAGTCTATGTTTACAAGCATTACCTGCATCCACAGAATGACAGGAAGAGTGTTCACTGTCAACACAATATCGAACGCTCCTTAAAAATATAAATAAATAACTTTCACGAGGTGAATTCAGGGACATCCCTTTTTTTATTTCTCTGGTGGTTATCAGGGGACTGTGAATCTGAGATTGTGAAAGTCAGGATTTATTCAATCTCTCCCCAGGTTTGCCACTGCTAGTGTGGTCACAGAAACAGCTCTCTCTCCAAGTGATTGACTGTATCCCTAAAGACATGCTCCGGAACTTTGGCGACTAGGAAGTATTTTTTAAACCTCCCGCTTTGGGCTGGATGTGTCAATGTGTAGTTCATACATGCATAATCTATGAGCAGAATTACTGTTTTACCTCAATTAGCCACGAAATCCCTAGTTTGAAATTGACTGTTTACTGTAAGTTGTGAAGCGCCATTTTCCCAAAATGTTCCCCCACGTGGGCCAGCCCCCTAACAATTCTAGATCCAGCCAATAAGCTTTAGCCCTTCACCATTTCAGTGACAGCTAGCAAGATGCACACACAGCAGAGTGAGAGAGAGAGAGCAATAATGTGGTGCACATATCTGCACATATGAGACGTAGTACGCAATTTTCGGGGACCACGTTTGGGTCGTGAGAGCTACTTTCAGAATTACTGGCTAAAAAGTATACAAAATAACCAAATAATCCCTTTATTGAACGACAGTTGTTGTTATCAGATAACTGTGGTTAAGGCGGTTGAAATACTTAGGCCTGGATTCAATCCATTACACGGACGACCCTCGTTATAGTGCTATTGAAATGTAAAGGTAATTTCCGATTGAGCCACATACTGTATGCAGCGTTTACCGTGTATGCAGTCTCCGCGAACGTGGAAACATTGCTTTTAAATTTAAATCGTGCTAAAGCGTGGATCTTCAGCACTATGGATTGAAACTAGCCCTTAGAGACCAGGACATACTGAGTTTCATCAGTGGAAACACCAGGAAGCACTGGCAGGAAGAGCTTCAACACACCATCTTAACTCTATCATTTTCACACTACAGGCCTGTGCTAGGATTGACTCAAGAGACAATGAGCTCACTGTCACTTAGTTCCAAATGAATTTACTGTACATGGGGCTCAAAACTTTTAACGCTGACCTAGACCCATTAAATACATTCATAATGGATATTAATGAGTTTTGAAGCTGGTTTTGGACCTGTAAAGTTCCCTAAGTATAATGGAGACGTGTAAGGTGCCGCTATGAGGTACGCTGGCTGGCCTGTTACAGGCAAGCAGTCAGAGTTTTTGTATTAGGTCTGATTGAGAGAGCCAATGTCACGTCTTCACACTCCTGCTTCGTTACGGCAGAGAGAGACCACATACTGTACTGGGCTGCCGAGTCCATTGATGAATTTGTTTAATTGAATGTAAATAATGAATTCCCAAGGAAGAGATTTGGCCCAGTTGGTAATTGCTGAAGATCAGAGTGCACAATTCCAAACTTCAAACCGACGTAAGAGCGAGGAGGCCGTTAAAGCCATAACTACGACTTCTAAGAAAAAGAGGGGAGGAAAATAGGGGGCAAAAGGGAGGAGAGCGACACAGAGACACAGAGAAAGAGGGGTAACAGAGAGACAGAGAGATAGAAAAAACCCATGAACTAATGAGCAACAAAGAGCTAACGAGTTTGGCGAAGGAAAATGAAGTGTTTCCAAAGTCATCTTTTAAACTTGGCAAGATGAAACGATGGAGCGCCAGTTGTTTTTGACAGCTCGGGACGAGGCGAGCCACAGCTCAGAGAGAAGGGGTAATTCCCTATTCCTTTATATTACCCGCACTCGTTCTCTACTGGGAGCCCCCTCATCCCTCGCTCCGCCGCTCCCCAACATTGATTCTTGAATTAGACTGTTTTATTGAATAATTAATAGGCCCTTTCCCCGTGATTGATGATTTGCATGGCTTGAATATTAGCTTTTCAATCAAACGCTGCTTGTTCTAATGTAATCATATTGAAAACATGTCAAACTGTGTTTACCCACTTTGCGTGTGATGTTGTCTTAAGTAGCGGCTGCCGCGGCTTCACAATGCTCAGCGGTGGGGAATAGCCTTGTTGAGCATTCACTCACTGGTGATTACAAGGCTCTTGAGTTCTGACATGCATACAGTACACACACGCACTCACATGCACACGCGCACACACATGCACACACACATGCATGCACACATGCATGCTCACACGCACGCATGCTCACACATGCAGGCAAGCACACAGACACACACACGCACGCATGCGCGCACAAACACACACACGCAAAGCCCTGATAGACTCTTCTCCATTGAAAGCCATCAGTTCCCCTAAATAGCTTTTCTAATAGATCCAGTGGAAACAAGGCTCAGTTTGAGTGGCAGCTAGTCTAGACTGGGAATACAGAGATTGTCAGGGATATTGCCTCCACCATGTCACAGTCCTATCAGATAGAGAGAACAAGAACCCATCAATGCGGTTGTAGGGATTGAAGCCGAGGGCTAAATTACGCTGTCATTCCCACCCGCTTGTTTTTTGTTTGTTTTGTTTATTTATTAATCTGATCGATTTACTTATTCATTAATTCCAAGAGTCCGTTTCCCCATTTCTGCCAGTGTGCCAGTGCGTCACTCGGCACATGAAAGTGCTTTGCCTGGCGTGGAGTCTGTTGTGTTTAGACGACTCCTTACATGTGCACGGTTAAATAATTAATATGGTAACACACTAATGACAGGCAGCGATCATGTTGGGGGGTGTGTGTGTGCGTGCGTGTGTGTGTGTGTAGAAGTCCTCAAAAGGATAGTAAAACAAGGAAAATTCTGACAAGTGGGGACATTTCGCCAGTCCCCACAAGGAAACAGGTTATTTTAGGTTTAGGGCTTAGGTTTAGGGATAGGGTATGGAGTTAGGGTTAGGGGTTAAGGAAAATTGGATTGTGAATGAGAATCAATTGTTTGGTCCCCACAAGGATAGTAAAACTAACGTGTGTGTGTGTATGTGTGCGTGCATGCTTGCGTGCGTATGGGTGTGGGTGTGTGCATGTGCCTTGATACTGCTTGAGGATTAGGCTTCATATTACACATATTATACTTCACCCAGCTCAGATAGAATAATAATGTTTACATATCTTGCACTACTCATCTCATATGTATATACTGTATTCTATTCTATAATATTCTACTGTATCTTAGTCCATGCAGCTCTGTCATTGCTTGTCCAAATATGTATATATTCTTACATTCCATTCCTTACTAGATTTGTGTGTATTGGGTATATGTTGTGAAATTGTTAGATATTACTTGTTAGATATTACTGCACTGTAGGAGCTAGAAGCACAAGCATTTTGCTACACCCGCAATAACATCTGCTAAAGACGTGTATGTGACAAATACAATTTGATTTGATTTGATTTGACATATGGACACCTTTCAAGACAGTTCCATGAAATTGAATTTGAGTTACATGCATCACTTCATTTTTATATGATGCTTTGTTTGAGTGTGTGTGAAAGCAATAGGCTGCATTTTACTCCCCACCAATTGAACACATCTCTCAAGACATTTCTGTGAAATTAAGATTGAATTCTGTTCTCCCACCTTTTGTGGCTGCTGAAGGTTTGTTTACAAGTCCTAGAGAGTTTGGGACTATAAGGCATCTGCAAAAATATGACTCTGAGATAATGGGCTTTAAAGGTCCGAACCCTCATTGGTTTGAATGTTGTCAGCAATTTTTGAAACTGAACAACATGAATTGGGGGATTTAGATTACTGTATAGGTAGAGAACATTGAACAGAACAAGGCTATGTCAATAACTCAGTTTTGACAAAAATGCAGATAGAACCTTCTCACTGTGCACAGATGTCAATTCAATGTCTATTCCATGTTGGTTCAATGTAATTTCATTGAAATTACATGGAAACAATGTTGATTCAACCAGTGGGTTATCCAAGCTCTCGATATGTTAGCGTAAGCATTGTCAAGGCGACTCACCAATTATATGCAATGGAAAGGTTGAGTGATCATAGTAAATAAAAAGCATTTTCACAAGAAATGAAAGGATAATGACTGGCTGAAAGATTGGTGACATTTTAATATTTACAGTACATAACTGTCTGTATGTGGTAGTGATGGGCTGGGCTGGGGGAGGTGTGTGTGTGGTTTTTCATGTTTGGAGGATGTGCGTGCATGTTTTGTTTTTTTTGTTGGGGGGGGGGGGGGACCTTTCTCCCCATTCTCTAAACCCCCCACAAAACAACAACAAATAGAAAACAATAACAATCTCCCAAACCTCAGCTCTATTCACTATGAAGGCACCTTGAAGAAAAGGCCTGTTCCCGAGGGCTTACTACGTATCTAATATATTATGCAAAAATTCATTAGGCTAAATTAAAAAGCTGTTTGAGGGTAACAAGATATTTTAATGAGGTCAGCGAAGCAGGGAGCGACATTAAAACAGAACCCTAGAACAGAAAAATGAGACATGGGGAGCGAGAGGCCATCGATTATCAATCAGATAGGTCATTATCTCTCTCTTTCTCAATTTCATCCCACCTCTCTCTACCAGTATCTCTCTCATACCTCTGTGTGTAGTGTCTCTCTCTCCATCTTTCTCACCACATTGTCCCTCTGTTTCAGAGAGAGAGAGAGAGAGAGAGAGAGAGAGAGAGAGAGAGAGAGAGAGAGAGAGAGAGAGAGAGAGAGAGAGAGAGAGAGAGAGAGAGAGAGAGAGAGAGAGAGAGAGAGAGAGAGAGAGAGAGAGAGAGAGAGAGAGAGAGAGAGAGAGAGAGAGAGAGAGAGAGAGAGAGAGAGAGAGAGAGAGAGAGAGAGAGAGAGAGAGAGAGAGAGAGAGAGAGAGAGAGAGAGAGAGAGAGAGAGAGAGAGACACACACATATGGACAGTTCCTCGGCGTACACATCACTGACAAACTGAAATGGTCCAAAGACAGTGTAGTGAAGAAGGCAACAGCGCCTCTTCAACCTCAGGAGGCTGTAGAAATTTGGCTTGGCACCTAAAAACCTCACAAACTTTTACAGATGTACAATTGAGAGCATCCTGTATCACCACCTGGTACGGCTACTGCTCCGCCCTCAACCACAGGGCTCTACAAAGGGTGGTGCGGTCTTCCCAACCCATCACCGGGGGCAAACTACCAGCCCTCCGGGACACCTACAGCAGCCGATGTCACAGGAAGGCCAAAAAGATAATCAAGGACAACAACCAACCGAGCCACCCCGCTATCATCCAGAAGGCGAGGTCAGGACAGGTGCATCAAAGCTGGGACCGAGAGAAAAACAGCTTCTATCTCAAGGCCATCAGACTGTTAAATAGCCTTCACTAGCACATTAGAGGCTGCTAGTGAAGGCTATCACTGGCCACTTTAATAAATGGGATACTAGTCACTTTAATAATGTTTACATATCTTGCATTACTCAAGATACAGTGAGGGAAAAAAGTATTTGATCCCCTGCTGATTTTGTACATTTGCCCAATGACAAAGAAATGATCAGTCTATAATTTTAATGGTAGGTTTATTTGAACAGTGAGAGACAGAATAACAACAAAAAAATCCAGAAAAACGCATGTCAAAAATGTTATAAATTGATTTGCATTTTAATGAGGGAAATAAGTATTTGAACACCTCTCAATCAGAAAGATTTCTGGCTCGCATATGTCTTTTATACAGGTAACGTGCTGAGATTAGGAACACACTCTTAAAGGGAGTGCTCCTAATCTCAGCTTGTTACCTGTATAAAAGACATCTGTCCACAGAAGCAATCAATCAATCAGATTCCAAACTCTCCACCATGGCCAAGACCAAAGAGCTCTCCAAGGATGTCAGGGACAAGATTGTAGACCTACACAAGGCTGGAATGGGCTACAAGACCATCGCCAAGCAGCTTGGTGAGAAGGTGACAACAGTTGGTGCGATTATTCGCATATGGAAGAAACACAAAAGACTGTCAATCTCCCTCGGCCTGGGGCTCCATGCAAGATCTCACCTCGTGGAGTTGCAATGATCATGAGAACGGTAAGGAATCAGCCCAGAACTACACGGGAGGACCTTGTCAATGATCTCAAGGCAGCTGGGACAATAGTCACCAAGAAAACAATTGTTAACACACTACGCCGTGAAGGACTGAAATCCTGCAGCGCCTGCAAGGTCCCCCTGCTCAAGAAAGCACTTATACAGGGCCGTCTGAAGTTTGCCAATGAACATCTGAATGATTCAGAGGAGAACTGGGTGAAAGTGTTGTGGTCAGATGAGACCAAAATCGAGCTCTTTGGCATCAACTCAACTCGCCGTGTTTGGAGAAGGAGGAATGCTGCCTATGACCCCAAGAACACCATTCCCACCGTCAAACATGGAGGTGGAAACATTATGCTTTGGGGGTGTTTTTCTGCTAAGGGAACATGACAACTTCACCGCATCAAAGGGACGAAGGACGGGGCCATGTAACATCATATCTTGGGTGAGAACCTCCTTCCCTCAGCCAGGGCATTGAAAATGGGTCGTGGATGGGTATTCCAGCATGACAATGACCCAAAACACACAGCCAAGGCAACAAAGGAGTGGCTCAAGAAGAAGCACATTAAGGTCCTGGAGTGGCCTAGCCAGTCTCCAGACCTTAATCCAGTAGAAAATCTGTGGAGGGAGCTGAAGGTTCGAGTTGCCAAACGTCAGCCTCGAAACCTTAATGACTTGGAGAAGATCTGCAAAGAGGAGTGGGACAAAATCCCTCCTGAGATGTGTGCAAACCTGGTGGCCAACTACAAGAAATGTCTGACCTCTGTGCCAACAAGGGTTTTGCCACCAAGTACTAAGTCATGTTGTGCAGAGGGGTCAAATACTTATTTCCCTCATTAAAATGCAAATACATTTATAACATTTTTGACATGCATTTTTCTGGATTTTTTTGTTGTTATTCTGTATCTCACTGTTCAAATAAACCTACCATTAAAATTATAGACTGATCATGTCTTTGTCAGTGGGCAAATGTACAAAATCAGCAGGGGATCAAATACTTTTTTCCTTCACTGTATGTATATACTCTATTCTATAGTATTCTACTGTATCTTAGTCTATGCCGCTCTGACATTGCTCGTCCATATATTTATTTATATATTCTTAATTCCATTGCTTTACTTAGATTTGTGTGTATTGGGTATATGTTGTGAAATTGTTAGATATTACTGCACTGTTGGAGCTAGAAACACAAGCATTTCGCTAGTGTATGTGACCAATCAAATTTGATTTGATTTGATTTGTGAGTAGGTACTGTAGATACTAGCCGCAGAAATAGAGCAGAACAGGGGGCTGTGAAATGCCCATATGATATATTTTTAAGGAAATGTCCTCTGCAACCCTATGCAGTCCACTGAGACCCATTCCTGGCAGGGTTGGCACTCAGGGGGCACCTCTCCTCATCTCTTATTCAGCCTTATGATTTTGCCCATGTTCTTCAGTACCCCTCTCTCAGATGTATGTGGGGCACAGTGGAGGGGCATGGTAATGTGGTGGTCCCATACTGCCTGACCCTCCTGTTCTTAGTGGTCTTAAATAATATATCTATCTATCAATAAAGAATTGTGTTCATATAGATCTTATATCTATATCGCTATAGGTCACAAATCTAAACTTTCCACCCTGTCTCTGAGATATTATGACCATTGATATTACTGAAAACGAGAAGTAGAAGAAATATACGGATATAGACAGATAAACTTTGTATCCTTTCATTTTTCTTCACTTCTCACTGTGCATGTGTGTGTGTCTGACAGTTTGCGTATGGAGTTGTTGTGAAAACAGACACCAGTTTATTTGTCATAGTGAGCAGTAGTCCTGTCTATTTAATTATAGTGAGGAATTTCAAGCGGCCAGTAGATCTAAAAATACAACCAATCTGATGTTAAAGAGACAAGATGCAGTAAAGGATGACACTTATGTTAATCCTCTTCAATTCTAATAAAGCTTTCCAGACGTAAGATATGCACACCCCTGCCTCTCAAGTCGATGTATTGCTGTGTTTGTGTCTGTGTTTCAAGGCATTTTGTGTAAATTAAATGAACTATAAACAACACAAACGGCACAGATTACATTTCAATATCATAACCATAAACAAACACATTATCTCTTTTTTAATTGTGTGACAGTTTTGGCTTTACCACTTGAATACGTTTAACCTCCATGGCTTCTAACAGAGAGCTCAATGACAGAGGCTAACACAGCTAGCCTTACAGTATTTCTTCACACAGCGTTTGTGTGTATATGCCTGTGTGTGGTAGGGGGGGGTTGATTAAAACCTAAAATAACCTGCTGGTGATTTATCCAATCAATCACTATCACCTTTTACACCCCAGCTGCCCCCCTCTCCTTCCTCCCCCTGCCCCCTCACTAGAGTGACTGTCGACGCTGATTTCTCACGTCACATGATCTCCCAGTCACCTGGCCATGCTCAATGGAGTGTTTGTGTGTGTATTTGTGTGTGTGTGCTTATGTGTGTGTTTTTGTGTGTGTGTGCAGCCTGATCACTAGAAATAGACTCAGGACTCCTGAGAACGTCAATATATGCCTTACTCTGCAAATAAATGAATAAAGACAAACAATCCCCAGTACTGGGGGTGAACTCATGATGCTTTGAGCCAAAGCTCACTGCTCACTGCTCAGACCACTGTGCTACAGCAGTTCACAATGCTCTAGAAAGCCACAAGAATACTTGATGATACTTGATGCTATGAGGTTGGATGGTTCACAGAGCCTTGCCCAAACCATAGCCCTAACCTTATCCACTCGGAATGAATGTTTGAACCCTGTAACCACGCGGAATAATCCTGTAATCACGCAGAATTAATGTGTCAAAATTAGACGATCATCCATAATAGATTGAATTTCGAAGAGAAACTATGAGATGTTGTTGGTCTGTGTGTGTGTGTTTGTGTATGTGTGTGTGTCCCCGTGTGTGCATATGTGTGTGTTGTGTGTGTGAAGCCTGACCTTTGACCCGAGCAGATGAGTGAAAGGTTGTCCGTCTGGGGCAATATCAAACGGGACAGTTGGCACGGCTCAATCAAATGCAATTACAATGGCTGGTTGTACCCCCTGTCACAGTCAGCGCGGCACCAACAGACCAGAGGAGAGTGTTTTGAATAATAGACAAGTCAGTTCACTCACAGGAGAGCAGGCTTCAAACGAACGTCTAAGTTTAAAGTGCCGACCCTGATCCTGCTGCATCAGTGGGGGAGCGGGAGAACAAAAATGACTGAGTTTTATGTTAGTTATTATACCATTAGAGACACTGTGCCACCAGTGTTTGTCAAACTGTAGAAGTGGTAGTGTTAAGTTGGGGACGATTGTTGAAATACACCAAAAGACACAGGGCTTTTATTTCACAGGAAATGAAAAGCAACAGTTGTCAGCTGATCTGAGGACAATTACTGGAACACCTGCTCAATGCTTAGGGTAATGTCTCCCTCACTCTCACTTTTTTAAATGTTCTCTATGACACTTGGGCTATCTCAGCCTTGAAAGAGCTGGAATGACCCTGAACCAAGACATCGTCCTTGACACAGTAACTATGGTGACAGGGAAAAACACCACCCCCCCCCCCCCCCCCCGCCATATTTCTATTCTCAGAATAGCTGTCACAGGGCGTGACATGGCAGGTGTGTGACGGTGTCGTAAGGCAAGGGGAATGTGTGAGGGGGCTGATAGACCCGCACAGCCTGAGAGAGGGACTGGGCCGGCGGAGTGGACATACACATGCTTTTGTGTTTGGGGGCCCGCCTGTGAATATATATACTGAACAAAAATATAAACGTTGGGCCTACAGTACATTCGAAAGGATTCAGAACCCTTAACTTTTTCCACATTTTCTTACATTACAGTCTTATTCTAAAATGAACAACACCCCATATTGACAAATTAAAAAAGGTTTTTAGAAATGTTTGCAAAAAAATAAATTAAAAAATACCTTATTTACATAAGTATTCAGACCCTTTGCTATGAGACTCGAAATTGATCTCAGTTGCATCCGGTTCCATTGATCATCTTTGAGATGTTTCTACACTTGATTGGAGTTCACCTGTGTTAAATTCAATTGATTGGACATGATTTGGAAAGTCTATATAAGGTCACACAGTTGACAGTGCTTGTAAGAGCAAAAACCAAGCCATGAGGTTGAAGGAATTGTCTGTAGAGCTCTGAGACAGGATTGTGTCGAGGCACAGATCTGGGGAAAGGTACCAAAAAATGTCTGCAGCATTGAAGGTCCCCAAGAACACATTGGCCTCCATCATTCTTAAATGGAAGAAGTTTGAAACCACCAAGACTCTTCCTAGAGCTGGCCGCCCGGCCAAACTGAGCAATCGGGGGAGAAGGGCCTTGGTCAGGGAGGTGACCAAGTACCCGATGGTCACTCTGACAGAGCTCCAGAGTTCCTCTGTGGAGATGGGAGAACCTTCCAGAAGGATAACCATCTCTGCAGCACTCCACCAATCAGGCCTTTATGGTAGAGTGGCCAGACGGAAGCCACTCCTCAGTAAATGGCACATGACAGTTCGCTTAGAGTTTGCCAAAAGGCACCTAAAGGACTCATGCCATGAAAACCAAGATTCTCTGGTCTGATGAAACCAAGATTGAACTCTTTGGCCTGAATGCCAAGAGTCACGTCTGGGGGAAACCTGGCACCATCCCTACGGTGAAGCATGGTGGTGGCAGCATCATGCTGTGGGGATGTTTTTCAGCGGCAGGGACTGGTAGACTAGTCAGGATCGAGGGAAAGATGAACGGAGCAAAGTACAGAGAGATCCTTGATAAAAACCTGCTCCAGAGCACTCAGTACCTCAGACTGGGGTGAAGGTTCACCTTTCAACAGGACAATGACCCTAAGCACACAGCCAAGACAATGCAGGAGTGGCTTCGGGACAAGTCTCTGAATGTCCTTGAGTGTCGCAGCCAGAGCCCGGACTTGAACCCGATCAAATGTCTCTGGAGAGACCTGAAAGAGCTGTGCAGCCACACTCCCCATCCAACCCGGCAGAGCTTGAGAGGGTCTGCAGAGAAACATGAGAGGAACTCCACAAATACAGGTGTGCCAAGCTTGTAGCGTCATACCTAAGATGACTCAAGGCTGTAATCGCTGCCAAAGGTGCTTCAACAAAGTACTTTTAATATTTCCATGTTTTATTTTTTCATAAATTTGCCACAGATGTCTCAACTTTTGAGGGAGCATGCAATTGGCATGCTGACTGCAGGAATGTCCCCCGGAGTTGTTGCCAGATAATTGAATGTTAATTTCTTTACCATAAACTGCCCAAATGTCGTTTTAGAGAATTTGGCAGTATGTCCAACCGGCCTCACAACCGCAGACCACGTGTAACCACACCAGCCCAGGACCTCCACATCTGGCTTCTTCACCTGCGGGATCATCTGAGACCAGCCACCCGGACAGCTGATGAAACTGAGGAGTATTTCTGTCTGTAATAGAAAACTCATTCAAATTAGCTGGGCCTGGCCCACCCATGGCTGTGCCCCTGCCTAGTCATGTGAAATTCATAGATTAGGGCCTGATGAATTCATTTAAATTGACTAATTTCCTTATATAAACTGTAACTCAGTAAAATCGTTGAAATTGATGCATGTTGTGTTTATATTTTTGTTGAGTAATAGAGTGCATTTGGGTGGAACTGTATAATACTCACCCTGGAAACTTGCCTGTTAGGCTGACAAAGCTGTCGATTACCATTAATTGGCTAAATGCTAATCCTCCCTGTGCTAACACTAAAAAGCTAACTGTAGCCTCCCTTTTTCCTAAGCATATGACAGTCTTTACCAGAAGGTCTGTACCTTTATGGCATAGGCGGTAGTGTACTAACCCCTGCAGATTCACTGGTTCAAGCCTGGTTTTGGCTGTTCCCTCTCGATCACTGCATAACCAGATTTATGAATGGGAGCAATGGGATAACATCACCAGTCACAAGGAGGCCAATTGGAGTCATGGGCTGCCCCTTCCCTGCACCTCAGAGACCCTGTGCTAACGATGTGTGCTGCACATTGCAGAGGTGAGCATATACACCCCCCCCCACCCCCCACCCCCCCCCCCGTCTCTCTTTCTCTCTCAGGAACCAAGCCATCTGGCGGCCCTAGCTCCTGCACTCTCTCTGCTCTCTCTCAGTTTGTACAGAAGCAGCATCACAAGCTCAACACAACCCCAGTACTTCTACTGTTACAGTCTCTAGGAGGGTCCCTGCCCAAACACCAGCCTAGTAACACACACATAGACAAACACACACATGAACGCGCACACACGCACGCACACACAGAAACACACATAGGAGACCACCCACTGGGCACAGACGTTAGTTCAACATCTAGTTTTGATTTACATTTGGTTGAGTTATCAACTAATCTGAATTCAATGTGAAATCAACAAAAAATGTCACCATGCCAATGGATTTAGGTTAAAAGTTGATTGAAATAAATACGAAATTCCCTTACAATTATGACATTTTGCACATCCAATCAGTTTTTCATGTTGATTCAACGTCATCACATTGATTTATTTTGTTGAAATTACGTGGAAACAATGTTGATTCAACCAGTTTGGCAGGTTGAATCAACATTGATTGAACCCACTGGGCAGGGTCTTGTTGGGGACAGGGCCAGCCAACGGTCCAGCCCAGCGCTTTCCTCTGCCTCAGATCTCCTTAATGTAACACAGTAGGAGGCAACCTTGGCACACTGTGATATGAATTACTGGATTTATTAGACACTGATTTGTCAGCCAAATGGATCCGACATGAGCGGTTTGTATACAGGGCTGCTTTGTAAAGTGGAAAAGCACAATGTCGCTTTTATTGTTAGGGCTGAAACAACACTTAGCGGTGGAGACGCCTGATAATTAGACACCAGGGAGGTTGGTTGTAATATATAAAATGACTTGTTCGGCAAAAAATGTACTAGAGCAATAACATGTGAATGGAGAAATATCAACAAACAGAAATCAACAATGATAACAGTATGTAAAATATGCTGTGATGTGTTGGCTGAGTTTGTTTTGCTTGTGGATTGATGCATGGTGTTTTTCAGGTCATAAAGGCACTATTGACTGTAGTCTTTATACCAAAATGTTAAATGAAGACCTTTAATGTACAGTGCATTCTGAAATTATTCCGACCCCTTGACTTTTTCCACATTTTGTTACATTACAACCTTATTCTAAAACTGATTAAATCGTTTTTCCCCCTCATCAATCTACACACAATACACCATAATGACATAGCAAAAACAGGTTTTTAGACATTTTTGCAAATTTCACAAAAATAACCCCCGGAGATATCACATTTACAAAAGTATTCAGACCCTTTACTCAGTACTTTGTTGAAGCACCTTTGGCAGCAATTACAGCCTCGAGTCTTCTTGGGCACACCTGTATTTGGGGAGTTTCTCTAATTCTTCTCTGCAGATCCTCTCAAGCTCTGTCAGGTTGGATGGGGAGCGTGGCTGCACAGCTATTTTCAGGTCTCTCCAGAGATGTTCGATCAGGATCAAGTCCGGGCTCTGGCTGGGCCACTCAAGGACATTCAGAGACTTCTCCTGAAACCAATCCTGTGTTGTCTTGGCTGTGTGCTTAGGGTCGTTGTCCTGTTGGAAGGTGAACCTTTGCCCAAGTCTGTGGTCCTGAGCGCTCTGGAGCAGGTTTTCATCAAGGATCTCATCTTTCCCTCAATCCTGACTAGTCTCCAAGGCCCTGCCGCTGAAAAACATCCCCACAGCATGATGCTACCACCACCATGCTTCACCGTAGGGATGGTGCCAGTTTCCCTCCATATGTGACGCTTTGCATTCAGGCCAAAGAGTTCCATCTTGGTTTCATCAGACCAGAGAATCTTGTTTCTCATGGTCTGAGAGTCCTTTAGGTGCCTTTTGGCAATCTCCAAGTGGGCTGTCATGTGTCTTTTACTGAGGAGTGGCTTCCGTCTGGTTGTCCGATGGTTGTCCTTCTGGAAGGTTCTCCCATCTCCACAGAGGAACTCTGGAGCTCTGTAAGAGTGACCAATGGGTTCTTGGTCACATCCCTGACCAAGGCCCTTCTACCCCGATTGCTCAGTTTGGCTGGGCGGCCAGCTCTAGGAAGAGTCTTGGTGGTTCCAAACTGTGTTCTTGGGGACATTCAATGCTGCAGAAATGTTTTGGTACCCTTCCCAAGATCTGTTCCTCGACACAGTCCTGCCTCGGCGCTCTATGGACAATTCCTTCGAACTCATGGCTTGGTTTTTGCTCTGACATGCACTGTCAACTGTGGGACCTTCTATAGACAGGTTTTTACCTTTCCGAATCATGTCCAATCAATTGAATTTACCACAAGTGGACTACAATCAAGTTGTAGAAACATCTCAAAGATGATCAATGGAAACCGGATGCACCTGAGCTCAATTTCGAGTCTCATAGCAATGGGTCTGAATACTTATGTAAATAAGGTATTTCTGTTTTTTATTTTTAATACATTTGCAAACATTTCAAAAAAACAGTTTTCGCTTTGTCAATATGGGGTATTGTGTGTAGATAAATCATGTAATACATTTTAGAATAAGGCTCTAACATAACAAAATGTGGAAAAGGTCAAGGTGTCTGAATACTTTTCGAATCCACTTTACTTAACTTAGATTACCAGATAATGGGATTGTTTCTAAGGATGAGGCATTCTGAATTATATCACATTCAAAAATGTCCATAGAGACAAGGCTTGGTTTCTCTGCTCTCACATCTGTAGGTGTGTGTGTGTCTGTGTGTGTGTTTGTGTGTGTGTGTGTGTGTGTGGTGTATACTATGGGCATCCTCACAGTGTTGAACTCCAACCGTAGTTAAAAGACGACACTCTTGTGGCTGCATCAGGCTTTGAACAATCAAAAATCTCGTTTTCCAGAAGAGAACAATGAGAAGTGTGATAGCGCAGCGCCAACACACCTTCGCACAATCCCAGTTTTGTTTTTACATTTGAAATCAAAAGGCAGCGCTTGCTTTATTTGCCCCAAAGCAGCATGCAACGGCTTTGGTGGTGAAATGCAGAGGTGTAAACTCCAGTCTGTTTTGTTATTGTGTTGCACATCTTTAGCAGAAGAAAGGTATTTGTGCACATCTTTCACGAGAGCAGAAAGCACCTCTTAAATCTGAACTCAACCGCAGATGTATTTTATTCATCTTGAACTATTACAACATAAATATTTGGGTAGCTGTGATGTGAGTAAACTATACGTCATCGTGAACATGGCTCCCTCTCCACACAGAATCCTTTGCTTCTACAAGACTAATCACCTACATACAGGTGATCAACAGGGGGTGGGGGGAAGTAGAGAGAGTGTAAGGGAGAGTGAGAGTGAGTGAGTGAGTGAGTGAGTGAGTGAGTGAGTGAGTGAGTGAGTGAGTGAGTGAGTGAGTGAGTGAGTGAGTGAGTGAGTGAGTGAGTGAGTGAGTGAGTGAGTGAGTGAGTGAGTGAGTGAGAGAGAGAGAGAGAGAGAGAGAGAGAGAGAGAGAGAGAGAGAGAGAGAGAGAGAGAGAGAGAGAGAGAGAGAGAGAGAGAGAGAGAGAGAGAGAGAGAGAGAGAGAGAGAGAGAGGAAGACAGTGTGAGAGATCAGAGCTCTAACACTCTCTTTCAAATTGGTATTAGGTGTAGTTCCTGTAATTACACCAACACATTATGTAACTCCATAGTATCTGCGCAGCTATCGTAAAGTGTGTCCTTTTGTTGAACTACTGATTTCTGTTCATCACTGCTTCAACATGATCTAACATTCAGTTGTGATAATGATCAGCTTTAGTCAGAATGTCCGGATGAGCAGATGGCGTATTGAAGTTCTTCAAACTTTCTCCCAAACATGATAGGTTCCATCAGTCATTTTAATTTGACTGTCAATTTCCTACCCCTTCCCACTGACCCCATGCCTTTGAGAAATATTTCAACATCCTTAGTTTTATATTCACAAATAGCACTGTTGAGCATCTTGACCAATTCAATGAGACATTAGGATGAAGTCAGAATTTGGAGTTACACCAACTGAAGCTCAAACCAGAAAAGTCACCATCGATGAAGAAATACATTTGTCACAATGCTCAGATAACAGTGTGCTGTGGTTAGTATCAACAATTAGTTAAATTCAGCGTTATTATTATTATAAACCCTTTAAGAGCCACTTTGGATTCATTGAGAGGAAGAACGGACACACACACCCACCCACCCATCCACACACACAAACACACAAGTGAAACCTAACCAGTGAGAGAGAGAGAGACATGGAGAAGGAGAGGGAAAGGAGAGAGAGAGAGAGAAAGCCTATTGCTCCCGAGCTCCATCTCCTCTGCACATTTTTCATTTCCCGCTGAGTTGAAAAGATCAAGTAATTGAAAAGGAGAAGACAATCCAGCAGCCTGGGCTCCACAGATGCCAATGAAAAGCTTCAGAAGTATTAGAGCATTACACTTTGGGCCCTTTCTTTGTATTTCTTTCACATGGGGGCTATGGAAAAATTGCTTTTTAATGACAACACCTGAAAAGTGTTTTCCATCAGGCCCATGCATCATTGTCAGAGCTGGAGATTAAACCTTATTGTTTCCTTTTGGAAGGACGACATCGAGGTAGAGAGGGAGGGAGGGAGAGAGAGAGAGAGAGAGAGAGAGAGAAAGAGGGAGAGTGGGAGGGGGGGTGTCCAAATGCAAAGTGCAATGAAACAAAATTAAACAGAGATGTCCCTCGAAGACCTCACTGCATTTCCGTAATGCACCCTCAAATCGTACAGATCATGCCAACTCGAAACGCAATTTTAATGAATTTTTAAAATGTATTTTCTTTACACTGAAAGTGGCTTTTTCCAGCGATTAACAGATACAGTATCTTCAATTTCATTTGTGGGTCTGCTGTTTTCTCCTATATCTGAGATCCACAAGGACTGAATTGAGATCCTTACTTGAGATAAGCGATATACAATTTTTTAAAATGAGCACGAGAGACTTTTATCATATCTATGGGCATTTCTTTTTTACTTTGGATTGATGGTATCAGGTTAGGATTCCACTCTGTGAATGAATGTGACCAATTTACCATCATCAAATCACATAGAGCAAATACTTTTTAAGCAATTTCACTTAGAAAAGGGCATAATGAGCTGGGAATCGCAAATGCAACCACTTTATGAAATTGTCTCTTTTATCATGGACAAAGTTCAAATGCAAATAAAATAAATTGTCTGTAAAATATGTTTGTTTACAATTTCACGATGGGTGCTTGATTTAATATGCACGTCGTATATCTTTCATATTTTCGACGGCTCTCATTTCTCCACATTCAATGCCCTTCCGTCAAGCCGTTGGACTCGGATCTGTCTCGTATTAATAGTTTTATGATTTATAGGCCCCGTGCTCACACACTCCTCCACACCTCCTAACAGCCAGATATACAATTATCCGCTGCTCTCGCCCTATATGAATGCCATTTCCCCCACATCCCTCCTTAAAAGAGACACGGGCCATTTGTCTAGCTCCCTGCCTCCTCGCAGCGACCAGTAATAAGCCATCTGCTGGATCGGAACATGAAAGATTAAAATGATATACAGTATGAAAGCTCTCTATTCAGTTGCTAATGTCCAAGATTCAGGGATGCAGAGGCCAAAGCTGTCATCTCTCTCAGGAAGAGGTAATTATCACTCTCCCTCTCCGTTCCCTCCCTCCATTGCTTGCCGTCTCCGAATCAGGCCCCGGCCCCCATGCCGCCTGCGACCGGTGAAAACCTAATTTAGGAGGCAAGAACAATGCCCGACCAAATGTCTTACTGGGGCTAATCCCCACAATCCATTGTATTCATTGAGGGCTGGTCATAAGGGCCCATGGAGAGGGCAGGGCAGGGACGTGTGTGTATGTGTGTGGGGGCCATGGGGGGTCAAACTCAAGCCTACAGTGCCACGGGCGAGTCAGGCGATTATTTCACTCTGTTCGTTAAGTCTGTATGTGTGTGTGTGTGTGTGTGTGTGTGTGTTTGGGGAGTGGGGGGGGGGGGGGGGGGGGGGGGGGGGGGTTGCAGGGGGTATAAGGGATAATGGAATATTGGAATATGTGTGTAAATAAATGGAGGATTAGAGAGAGAGAAAAATTGGAGAATGGAGAAACGAGGGAGCTAAATTGGGTATAGTCAGAGAGAGAGAGAGAAAGAGCGCGAGAGAGGGGGGGGCAATGAGGCGATAGTGTTAACCCTTTGTAAAGTGAATTTTTTTACAGTGAGTTTTAGCTATTCACAGTTCTCCAGTTCAATATTGTATCTACAGTTCGTTGAATGTCAACATTTTTGAATAATTTGGAACGTCCAACATCGGACGGCCTTATGCTCTCAAACAGTATATAAGTTCAATTAGTCAAATTGTAGGGCACTGAAAGTCTAACAGAGGGGGAAAATAACTATCAACAGTCTTCAGGAATGGATTCTGCAGACCACCTAGCATTATCGTGCCTCATTACAAATTGTCCTACAAGATTGGTCAGTCTAGGGTAGGAACTGAAACCTCAACGTATTTGATTAGAGAGGGACGTGAAGCCTTGTTACCCACCATGCACAATGTCCTGACACTTCCAATCTCTCCTCACCCTGCAAGGACACAATCTCTCTCTTTCTCCCTCTCCAATTCCCTCTCTGCCCCTTTCGCCTCCTCTCTCTCTCTCTCTCTCTCTCTCTCTCTCTACACTACACAGGAGGGCTTTGAAACCTCTCCCTAGTTCTGTGTAGTACAGCAGGGCCCAGGAGTTGAGCTCCACGCTACAATGAGAGAGTAAATTAATTTTCCACATAGACCAGAGGGCTTGATTCACTTTAAGAGTCCCTGGTATTCCCATCAGCCCGGCTCCCAAAGGAGCCAAAGTGGAGGCAGGGAGAGAGGGGATAAGACAGTAAGGTAGGCAGCGTTTGGAGATCCAGCGATACTCTCTGTCTGTTAAGGAGGCGAGGCTGTCTTCCACACCCGCCTTTGCACATCAAACATCAGCCTGTCTCTCTCTGATACCCCCCTCCCCCTTCCCTCCCTCCCTACATCCACACGTCCCCACTGAGAACCAGCAGTGAAGGTTCCGATCGCGCCTCTCTATCTCTTTATAGCCCTTACATCTCCCCCTCCCTCCCTCCATCATCACCCCCCCCATCCGCCTTTCACAGTCAATAGAGGAAACACAGTCCTCATTCTCTTTTTCGTAAAAAACAAGTTTCAATTATGCATAAACTCATCAATTTGGGGCGTACAAAGAGGAGTGACATGGAACCCAGCAGAGAGGACTGTCTCGTGGTATATCGCCGAGAATGACAACGGGATGGCTAATGCTTGTCTTAGTGACTGTCCTGTCTCTCATGCTCACTATCCTATGACCGGTCCCCGATATATCAGAGATATCAGAAATATTCCAGATATTTGAAATGACTTGCACACAGACTTCCCCGTCAGAGCAGAAGTCTGTTCCCTGTATAGGTCTACCTCATAAGACATCTGCTGGTATGGAAGCTGCTACAGGGCCTCCTTTGGTTGGGCTGTTTGTGTGATATTGCCTGCAGGACAAATAGGCCTTGGCCTTGAAGGTTTCACCCTCCATTAAAGCCAATCTTGCATTAAATCATTGTCATTAAGAAATAGTATTTTTGAAGCTAAACTCACATATAGGTAGGATTTTTAAATGTGCTTGTTATTGAAAATCTGTGACTGATAATGACTGTTTGCCATGCGATTCGCTAGTCAAGTAACGTATGCTGTAAGCACAGACCGTACGCAGTACACATGAAGGCCTGAATGAAAAGAAAAGCAGGGAAATATTTTACGTGTTTAGCAAATTGTCAACCCATGCTTTCTTGTCTCAAGTACTCATCAAGTTTGAATCAGAGAGGGAGACAAAAACTGCGCTTACCACCTCATTCTTTCTTTTCCTTTAAAATAAATCTGGTTCTAGCTGTACCTTTGCGTGGATACAATGTGAGTAAACTGTTCTGTCAGGTCTCCTGAGCGGATTAGAAATGTGCTGTAATTACCTTAATCATTCACCCTATGAAGCTGGTTAACTGCAAAACCCTTGACCCTTCCACTCAGGCGTTGTGCACCCTAAATCACCGCTACACATCATAGTTAGCAAATGCATGCCTAAAAAAAGAGAAAGAATAGAAAAGATCCGTAAAGAAAAATAGGTTAGGGTGAAAATAATTCATTCGGGAAGTTTCCCCTTTTCTCCGATTTTGCTGGAGATCAAAGCATTGTTTCAGGTCTAATTAACAAAACGAATGCAGAGCCCAGACCTTCTGGCTCTTGGCGAAGGCCTTGGAGGGATCCGGAGCTGAAAATCCACATCAGATTTAAATAATTAATATGACACCTTGAGCTCCGCAGAGAAAGAAGGGGGCTCCATGTTTGGAGTTTAGAACAATGTCACTGCCAAGTGTAATGCCGTTTGTCCCATTGGAAATAAGCAGGAGAGACTGTAGCCACCTCATTGTGCTCTTCCATGGCGGATCAGGGGATTGTTGGCTCTCCTTTGTCATGCTAAGAGGGGACCTTTCAGGGAGAACGTTGGTAAAGCGGGTCTTGCGATCTGGGGTACGTCACTGGTTGAGGTGGGTGCAGGCTGGGAAACACTGGGCCTTCCCCAGGGGAGATGGAGCAGGGGTCATTTTATGGTTTCTAATCCTCTTAATCCCCGTTAGAAGGGGGCTTGCTGTAGACAAATCCCCTCCCAGAGGTCCTTAGGATTCAAACGCTGCGCTTGAGCAACTGTATCATTTGATAACAACAATGATGGAGGATAGAGAGACAGAGAGAGAGAGGGAGTGAGAGAGATTTAGCTGGAGATAGAGATACTGTAGAAAGAGTCAGCTGTTATCTGCAGCCTTTGGTTACTACTTCTTACGCATACTATCTCTATTTACACTCTAATTTGACACCAAAATGTCCGGAAAGTGTAGTTTGGGACAGACAGATATTGTGACATCTACGATACACACACACACACACACACACACACACACACACACACACACACACACACACACACACATACACACACACACACACACACACACATACACATGGTCTGACTCTCATGCTAATGGACCTTATGTTGCTCAGAGGTCTATTCAGGGTCTCTCTGTCTCTGTATGTGTCTTTCTCTCTCCATTGGATGGACAGCATGGAAGGCTAAGACTCAGGATAATCCACTGAGCCTCATTCACATTAATGCACTTCTGCTGTCATAATCTCAGACGAGCCCTCTTTATTATCACTCAATTAAAAGTGAATATGAACTGGAGCAGTCTGAGAGCCCCAGTCCACTGACCATAGAGGCAAACCAACAGGGAGAGAGAAGGCAGGGCAGAGTAGACCCAGGTGGGTGGAATAAACTGATAATTAGGGTTAAATAGGCCTATCATAGGCTTGGTCTCACTGAAAAACACTGAAGTGTAGACAATACATTGGCATAAGCATCTCTTTTAATTAAAATAATATGACAGGGGATGGTTTGCTTGAAAGACCGAACTGCCCACGGCGTATCACAGAACCCAAACATAGTCTGGGAACCTCCTCTTGGTGGAGAACGACATGGGACAATGTGAGTTTGTGGTCAGCCACTTTCTAAAGGGAAAACCTAAATGGAGGATAGAACGGATGGAGAAGAACGCTGAAGAAGACGAAGTGAACTTAGCTCTGACCTTGCTGCTTTATTTACAGCAAAAGCCATTGTTGGTAGGGTGACCCAAAGAATGTAAAAATGTAAACCACTTTGACAGTTTCTCTCTCTCTCTCTCTCTCTCTCTCTCTCTCTCAATTCAATTTCAATTTCCATTTCAATTTAAGGGCTTTATTGGCATGGGAAACGCATGTTAACATTGCCAAAGCAAGTGAAGTAGATAAACAAAAGTGAAATAAACAATACATATTAACAGTAAACATTACACTCAGAAGTTCCAAAAGAATAAAGACATTTCAAATGTCATATTATGTACAGTGCTATGAAAAAGTATTTGCCCCCTTTCTAATTTTCTCTACTTTTGCATATTTGTGATACTGAATGTAATCAGATCTTCAACCAAAACCTAATATTAGATAAAGGGAACATAAGTGAACAAATAACACCACAATTACATATTTATTTCATAAACAACGTTATGCAACACCCAATTCCCCTGTGTGAAAAAGTAATTGCCAACCTTACACTCAATACCTGATTGTGCCACCTTTAGCTGCAATGACTCCAACCAAATGCTTCCTGTAGTTGTTGATCAGTCTCTCACGTCGCTGTGGAGGAATTTTGGCCCACTCTTCCATGCAGAACTGCTTTAACTCAGTGACGTGTGGGTTTTTTCAAGCATGAACTGCTCGTTTCAAGTCCTGCCACAACATCTCAATTGGGGTTAGGTCTGGACTTTGACTAGGCCATTCCAAAACTTCCAATTTGTTGCTTTTTAGCAATTTTCATGTAGACTTGATTGTGTGTTTTGGATCATTGTCTTGCTACATGACCCAGCTGTGCTTCAGCTTCAGCTCACAGACGAATGGTCTGACATTCTCCTGTAGAATTCTCTGATACAGAGCAGAATTCATGGTTCCTTCTATTAAGGCAAGTCGGCCAGGTCCTGAGGCAACAAAGCATCCCCAAACCATCACACCACCACCACCATGCTTGACCTTTTGTATGATGTTCTTACTGTGGAATGCAGTGTTTGGTTTTCGCCAGGCATTACTGGAACCATGTCGTCCAAAAAGTTATACTTTTGAATCATTTGTCCATAGAACGTTCTTCCAAGAGTCTTGATGATCATCCAGGTGCTTTTTGGCAAACTTGAGTCAACTTTTTGGACGAGATGGGTCCCATTATGCCTGGCGAAAACCAAACGGTCAAGCATGGTGGTGGTGGTGTGATGGTTTGGGGATGCTTTGCTGCCTCAGGACCTGGATGACTTGCCTTAATAGAAGGAACCATGAATTCTGCTCTGTATCAGAGAATTCTACAGGAGAATGTCAGACCTGTGTGTGGTTTTTGCCAATTTAACCACACGATTGTTGTTTGTGTACATGGATTTTATAATGCCGTATGTTTTCCCCCCAACCCCACCTTCCATCAATTTGTATATCAGACCCTCATGCCAAATTGAGTCAAAAGCTCTCTTTCTCTCTCTCTCTCTCTCTCTCTCTCTCTCTCTCTCTCTCTCTCCTCTCTTTCTTTCTCTCTCTTCTCTCATTATTTCACTCTCTCTTGTTTCTATTTCTGTCCCTCTTCCCTCTCTCTTTATCTCTCTGCATCTCTCTCACTCCTTCTGCCCCCCTCTCTCTCTCTCTCTCTCCGTCTCTATCTGTCCCTATTCTTCTCTCTCTCTGAGCTCTGTATACAGATTAGAGCGAGAGACTGAGGAGAGTTCATGACAACAACCACAAGCCTGGTGTGTCTGTCTGAGATTGCCAGAGCTGCTTGGCTACTGTTATTTTATTTTACTTCTGCTCTTTTTTTCTCAACACTTTTTTGTTGTTGTTTTATTTTACATTTTTATTAAGAAATACATGCATTGTTGGTGAAGGTCTGTATGTCAGCATTTCACGGTAATGTCTACATCTGTTGTATTCGGTGCATGTGGCAAATAAAATTTGATTTGATTTGGTGGTTGAATGTCTCCAAGACACAAGGGGCAAACTGCTGTCACAGCTGGGAAAGAAGGCCTGTGATTCCAAAATCCACAGTTAGAACACACATCTTTTAGAATGGAATGGACTCCTCCAAACTTTTTACATTTGTGTTTCCCAATGTTTAGGATTTTTTACACTCTTAGAAAAAAGGGTTACAAAAGGGTTCTTCGGCTGTCCCTATAGGACAGTGGTTCCCAACCTGGGGTCCGCACCCCCCATTGGGGGGTGCCAGAGTTCACGGGGGGGGTGTGTGATCTCATTTGCTTTGAGGTCAAACATGCATAAAATGTGCCACTATAATTTAATTGTAAAGTTAATACATTTTAAAATGTTATTAAAGATCATATGCGTGCAATGCCAAGGCCAATCTAAAAAATAATAATAATGGCAATGTGACGAGGTGTGAAAGAAGGAGTCAGGCGCAGGAGGTAAAATACCGATGTCCAGAGTTTAATTCATTTGTATAAATCAAACGCCCCAAGCGTCAAACGAAACTGTACAAGGGAAAACATCCACCTTGGCAATAACACAGTGAAATGTAGCTCAACCGAGCTACACGCTCTCACAACAAAACAATCACTCACAAAGACAAGGGGAACAGAGGGAACACTTATACACATACTAATTAGGGGAATGAGCACCAGGTGTGTGTGATTGACAAGCCATGACAAGTGGAGTGATGAGAATGGGATCGGCATTTGCTAGTACCCCTCCCACTCCACGAGATACTGAAGGCCCCCCACCCGACGCCTCGAAGCCAGGATGGAACGGACCGAGTATGCCGGGGCCCCCTCAATATCCAGAGGAGGTGGAGGAACCTCCCGTACCTCAGACTTCTGGAGCGGACCAGCTACCACCGGCCTGAGGAGAGACACATGAAACGAGGGGTTAATACGATAATCAGGGGGGAGTAACAACCTGTATGTCACCTCGTTTATTCTCCTCAGGACTTTAAACGGCCCCACAAACCGCGGGCTCAGCTTCCGGCAGGGCAGGCGGAGGGGCAGATTCCGGGTCGTGAGCCAGACCCGATCCCCCGGTACGAACACCGGGGCCTCCCTGCGGTGGCGGTCAGCGTTGGCCTTCTGACGACGCATGGCGCGCTGGAGGCGAACGTGGGCAGCGTCCAAAGTCTCCTCCACGCGCCGAAACCAGTAATCCACCACGGGAGCCTCGGTCTGGCTCTGGTGCCATGACCAGTTGGTACCCCAAAACACATTGGAAGGGTGTTAGGTTAGTGGAAGAGTGGCGGAGAGAGTTCTGAGCATATTCTGCCCATGGCAGGAACACCGACCACTCCCCCGGCTGGTCCTGACAGTAGGTCTGCAGGAACCTACCCACATCTTGATTCACCCTTTCCACCTGCCCATTGCTCTCGGGGTGAAAACCAGAGGTCAGGCTGACTGAGACCCCCAGACGTTCCATGAACGCCTTCCAGACTCTAGACGTGAACTGGGGACCTCGGTCAGACACTATATCCTCTGGTACCCCGTAGTGCCGGAAGACGTGAGTAAACAGAGCCTCCGCAGTCTGTAGGGCCGTGGTGAGACCGGGCAGAGGAAGGAGGCGGCAGGACTTTGAAAAGCGATCCACAATGACCAGGATCATGATGTTACCTTGGGAGGGGGGAAGATCAGTGAGAAAATGAATACTCAGGTGAGACCATGGTCATTCTGGAACTGGTAAAGGTTGTAGCTTACCCGCTGGGAGGTGCCTAGGTGCCTTACTCTGGGCGCACACTGAGCATGAGGAAACATACACCCTCACGTCCTTAGCCAAGGTAGGCCCCCAGTACTTCTCGGTCAGGCAGCGCATTGTACGACCGATACCTGGATGACCAGAGGAGGGTGACGTGTGTGCCCAGTAGATCAGACGATCACGGATAATCACTGGCACGTACTGCAGCCCAGCTGGACACTGCGGTGGAGATGGATCTGTGCGTAATGCCTGCGCTATATCTGCGTCCATCGCCCATACTACTGGCGCCACAATGCATGAGGCCGGGAGTATGGGGGTGTTGTCTCTGGGCCTCTCCTCTGTGTCATACAGCCGAGACAGTGCATCTGCCTTCACGTTCTTCGTACCTGGAATGTAATAATAATAATAATAATATAATAATATGCCATTTAGCAGACGCTTTTATCCAAAGCGACTTACAGTCATGCGTGCATACATTTTTTTTTGTGTATGGGTGGTCCCGGGGATCGAACCCACTACCTTAGCGTATGTATGAGAGTGTGAAATCAAACCGGGTGAAGAAGATGGCCCACCTGGCCTGGCGAGGATTCAGCCTCCTCGCTGCCCGAATGTACTCCAGGTTACGGTGGTCTGTCCAGACGAGGAAAGGGTGTTTCGCCCCTTCGAGCCGATGTCTCCACACCGTCAAAGCTCGGACAACAGCCAACAGCTCCCAATCACCAACGCCGTAGTTCTGCTCTGCCGAGCTGAGCTTCTTAGAAAATAAGGCACAGGGGCGGAGCTTGGGTGGCGTGCCCGAGCGTTGAGATAAGACAGCTCCTATCTCTACCTCAGACGCATCCACCTCCACTACGAATGGTAGTGATGGATCGGGGTGAGCCAGTACCGGGGCTGAGGTGTACAGACCCCGCAATCTACTGAATTCCAAATCAGCCTCAGCAGACCAGCGGAGCCGGGACGGCCCACCCTTCAACAAGGAGGTAATGGGAGCTGCGACCTTGCCAAAACCCAGAATAAACCTTCGATAGTAGTTGACAAAGCCAAGGAAGCGCTGCACCTCCTTTACTGTGGTTGGAGTCGACCAATTACGCACGGCTGCAATGCGGTCTCTCACCATCTCCACACCTGTGGTGGTAATGCGATATCCGAGGAAGGAGATTGACTGCTGGAAAAACTCACACTTCTATGCCTTGGCATAAAGATCATTTTCCAGCAGTCGGACCAGTACTTTGCGAACCAGGGACACATGCTCGGCGCGCGTAGCGGAATACACCAGGATGTCATCGATGTAGACCACCACACCACGACCAAGCATGTCCCGAAACACCTCGTTCACAAAGGACTGGAAAACGGATGGAGCATTCATCAAACCGTAGGGCATCACCAGGTATTCATAATGCCCCGAGGTTGTGCTAAATGCTGTTTTCCACTCATCCCCTTTCCGAATACGCACCAGGTTGTAGGCACTCCTGAGGTCTAATTTGGTGAAAACAAAGGTCCCATGCATTGACTCAATCACTGAAGGAATGAGGGGAAGAGGATAACTAAATCATACCGCCACATTATTCAGTGTTCAATAATCAATGTACGGGCGTAAACCGCCATCTTTCTTCTTTACAAAGAAGAAACTCGAGGAGGCAGGTAAAGTGGAGGGACGTATATACCCCTGGCGCAGGGACTCGGTGATGTATATTTCCATAGCCTCCGTTTCAGCCTGCGACAGGGGATACACATGACTCCTGGGAGGTACAGCATCTACCCGAAGGTTTATCGCGCAATCCCCCTCCCGATGAGGTGGTAATTTAGTCCCTTGCGTCTTGGAAAATGTGAGCGCCAGATCATGGTTTTCGGGGGGAATGCGCACAGTGGGGGTACCGTCTGGACTTTCCACCGTGGTCGCACCAACGGAAACACCTAGACACCTACCCGGACACTCACGCGACCACCCCGTAAGAACCATCTGCGGCCATGAGAAATTGGGGTTGTGAAGGGCTAACCACGGGATACCCAAGACTACAGGGTAAGCAGGAGACTCAATAATCATAAAGGTGATCTGCTCAACATGTGTCTCCTGCGTAATCATGGTGACTGTTACAGTAACTTCCTTAACCAACCCGGACCCTAATGGTTGACTATCTAATGCTCTGATGGGGAGTGGAATGGTTAGGGGAACCAATGAAATGCCTTGACGGTGTGCAAATGCCCTGTCCATAATATTCCCAGCTGCGCCTGAATCGACTAGCGCCTTACACTGGGAACCTACCAAGTGATCTGGAAAGGAGATAGATAAAGTATAGTGCGCCGCAAAGGGCTTTGAACACGTTTGGGTGTTTGTTACCTGGGGTGATGCGTGAGTACCCTGCCTACCGCCTCCAGACCCGAAAAACGTTGACTACGACGTGAGGTGGATTGTCCCTTCGTGCCACCAGAGTGGCATTGTCGCTGTCCTCCTGCGCTCTCTCGACCGGCGGCTCCCCCCAGCTCCATCTGCTCAGGGTCAGAGTCATCCGGAGTGGGAATGGGCAGACCCCTACCAGGATGTCCTCTGGATGCTAGCAGATTGTCCAGCCGGATGGCCATGTCCACCAGTTGGGAGAACGATAGCATGGCATCCCGGCAGGCTAGCTCCTATCGAACGTCCTTCCTTAGGTGGCACCGGAAATTGTATATCAGGGCCCGCTCGTTCTACCCGGACCCCGCTGCCAGCGTCCGGAACTCCAGCGCGTAGTCCTGAGCGGTCCTCATCCCCTGCCTTAGATGAACCAGTCGTTCGCCCGCCTCTAGACCTTCAGGTGGGTGATCAAAAACGGCCCGAAAGAGGCGAGCAAACTCCCTGTAGTTCTCCAACGTGGTACCTCCCTCGTTCCATACCGCTTTGGCCCACTCCAGGGCTCTCCCACAAAGGCAGGAAACGAGGACGGATACCTTCTCCCATTCCCGGGGCTCCGGTCTGATGCTGGAGAAACACAACTCCAGTTGGAGTAGGAATCCCTTACATCGCGCTGCAGTCCCGTCAAATGCCTGTGGTCGGGATATCTGGATCCCTCCAGGGGCTGGGGTGTAGGTGGCTGGATCCGGTTGACCAGCTGGTCTCGATAGATCGGATCCTCTCCTCTCCAGGCGTTCTACCACCTGTAGAACCCGATCCATCGCTTCCCCCAAGCTGGCCAACATCGAATGAATGCTCCTGGACCCTTGCCACAACTCCAGGCATGCGGTCTTCTCCTGCTGACTCCATATCAGATCAGGTGAGTGATTCTGTGACGAGGTGTGAACAGGAGGTAAAGTCCTGAGTTTAATCCGTTTGTATAAATCAAACGCCCCAAGCGTCGAACGAAAAGGGAAAACATCCACCTTGGAAATAACACAGTGAAATGTAGCTCAACCGAGCTACACGCTCTCACAACAAAACAATTACTCACAAAGACAAGGGGAACAGAGGGAACACTTATACACATACTAATTAGGGGAATGAGCACCAGGTGTGTGTGATTGACAAGACATGACAAGTGGAGTGATGAGAATGGGATCGGCAGTAGCTAGTACTCCAGTGACGACGAACGCTGAAGCCTGCCCGAACCAGGAGGGGGGGCAGCCTCGGCGGAAGTCGTGACAGGCAGAGAAATGTAAAAGCGGTAATTCCCCGGAAAAAAAGTGTGCATGGCAATGACCCGCGCTCAATCAGTTTCAGCTAGCAGCTCGTTTTTCTTGCAGTCAAAGCATCACTATTTTATGAATAAAACAACATGTCTAAGAAACGTGAAGTGCTGATGACTCATCATCCAAAAAGAAAGTAAGGCTATATCTCGAGAGTTATCTTAACTTCGGTTTTATTGAAGGACAGGACTCGGCCAGAATGTGTCATTTGTGGTGAGAAGCTAGCTAATGACAGCATGAAGCCAAACAAAATGCAACAACACCAGGAAACAAAACACCAAGAGACTATTGGTGAAGGTCAGGATTTCTTTGAGAGGAAGAAGCAGTTGGCACTATAAAAAAGATCCACAAACATCAGAAAAGCATTTGAAAGAGCAGGCAGTGATTTACACAGAGCCACGGAGGCGTCATTTGAGTGTTCACTATTAATTACCAAGGCTAAAAAGACGCACAATATTGTAGAGCAGCTAATCAAACCCGTCTGCCTGAAAATTGTAGAGAGGCTGTGTGGCCCACAGGTGGTGGATAAAGTGAGAACTGTCCCATTCTCTGACAACACTGTCAAAGACAGAATTGATCAATTGGCTGGAGATTGTCAAAACCAGCTGCACGAGAAGCTTAGGAATGTTCCCTTTGCCATTCAGGTGTATGAAACAACAACAGTGTCAGACGAATCCGTTTATGTGCAATATATTGACGGTGATGACATGAAAAAAGACATTCTTATGTCTACCAATCTAGCCACAACAACAACAGGCCAATATATTTTTATAGCTATGGACTCATATCTCTCGTCCAACAATCTGCCCTACGAGAATATTGTTGCATGCTGCACTGATGGGGCTGCAGCGTTGACAAGGGATTTAACAGCGGATTGAAGGAAAAAGCCCTGGGGTGCGCAATTTTCCACTGCATGCTACATCGCCAAGCATTGGCTAGTAAAAAACTTTCGGAAGACCTTAGTAACACCCTGGCAACTGTTGTTAAAGTTGTAAACTTTATTAAGGCTCGCCCTACTAACAAGAGACTGTTTGCCCAGCTGTGTGAGGATGAAGCGCATCAAACACTGCTGTTACACACAGTGGTACGCTGGTTGTCACGTGGACAAGTGCTTGTGTGTTTTATGGAACTGTAGGAAAAAATTAAGGAATTCTTGCAAGATCACAATCGACCACTGTGCGAACAGCTGACTGATGTGTTTTGGATCAAAACGGCATACCTAGCGGATACATTCACTCTCTACAATGAGACAAACAAGAGGATGCAGGGTCCTGAATCAAACGTAATATAGTGCAAAGACTCTCTCGACGCTTTTGTGCGGAAACTGGAGTACAGAGTTGGAAAAATGTAAAATGGGGAGCAACAACAATTTCCACTGCTGATGAAACAGTCTGGTGGCACTGTGCCTGCGTCTTTACGCACTGAGTTTACCAGGCACATGAACATGCTTTGGGAGGAAATTAAATCCTGTTTTGCCGATGTTGACGAATACTTATCAAAGGAATCGTGGGGGACCCTTATATTTGCAGTCTCGAGGATGTGGAATACCTCGGCTGTGAAGATGAGCTTGCTGACCGTCAAGCCGATTCTATGTCAAATAAATATTTCCACGAGTACGGATACAAAACGTTTTTGATTGTCAAAGGACACGCTGTTGCACCCAGACTGGCCAAAAACGCAGTTACAAGGGTTATTCTACCATTCAGCACTACGTACCTTTCTGAGACGGCCTTCAGCGCGCTTGTAACAATAAAAACAAAATCCGGTAACAGGCTGGCTGTCACTAGCATCACACCTGACATCCTCAGCTGTTCTTAGATACAAGTAGGGGAGGCTCCAAGGAAAAAAGGTTGGGAACCACTGCTATAGGATACCTATTTTGTGGAACCCTCTGTGGAAAGGAATTTTACATGGAACCCAAAAGGGTTCTACCTCGAACCTGAAGGGTTTTACCTGGACATGAAAAGGGTTCTTCAAAGGGTTCTCCTATGGGGACAGGCGAAGAACAATTTTAGGTTCTAGATAGCAACTTTTTTCTAAGAGTGTAGTTGGATGAACAATATAAAATAAAATGCAACCTTCCCCCTCTGCTCCTGAGCACTAAACCTGCTCTCTCTCTCTCTCTCTCTCTCTCTCTCTCTCTCTCTCTCTCTCTCTCTCTCTCTCTCTCTCTCTCTCTCTCTCTCTCTCTCTCTCTCTCTCTCTCTCTCTCTCTCTCTCTCTCTCTCTCTCTCTCTCTCTCAATGCATGCTGGGAGTTTTTTAGAGTTTGAGTGTTTGGTGTGGAGGGCTCTGTCCTAACTTATTTTCTTGATTATTTCCTTGGTCTTTTCTTTCAATTTTTATTTTCTATGGTGGAGGGTTAATGCACTGTTTGTTTTAGCGGTACCCACTGTTTTTTCTTTTTCAAAGTTAGGGAGGAAGAGGACAGAGGTTTAGTTTCCTGGGGTTTTGAACGGTGTGGTGTGCGCGATGGCTTCACAGCCTAGCGTGGAGGAGACGCTGTCATTACGGCATGGATTCAGGTGTGTTCCTGAGAATGGAATTAAGGTGGAGGAGGTTCTGCTCGTGGTCGGCGAACAGGTAGGAACATAATTTATACATTCCGCTTCCAGAATGAACAAAGCTGTAGTTGTGTTCATGAAAACAGCACATTTGGTGGGTAGGCTCATTGCGGTGGAATATTTGTAAGGGGTGTGTTGGTGCCAATTTCTCCTCTTTCTACCCCTTCGACTAGGGTGGTAGTCAAATCAGGAAGGAGCTGAGTCATTTTGGTAAGTTTGCTAGTGGTGTTTGTGTACTGTCGGCAGGTTTTCAGGCAGATGCCATCAAGCATGTGTTTTCGTTCCGGAGGCAAGTGTTCATGTTTCTGAATAACAATGAGCAACAGTTAAATGTACATTTTAAAGTGAGGCATGGGGAGGTGCTCTACGCAGGGTTTGCCAGCACAGGTAGTCTACGATGCTTTGAGTGTGGGGATTTGGGGTATAAGAGCTTTGCGTGCCCACATAAAGGCTGTAGACAAGGTGAGGGTACAAGCACCAGTGGGGGAAATCGAGGTCAACGTGCAGGGGGCCATGAGAAACAGGCAGCAGAGTCTGAGCCTAGTCATGCTACAGATGGTTGGGTAGATGAGGCTGGGCCTAGTCATGCTATAGATGGTGGTGTAGGTGAGGCTGGTTCTAGTCATGCTATGGATGGTGGTGTAGATGAGGCTGGGCTTAGTCAGGTTATGCTAGTGGATGAGGAGAGTATAGTGGGGAAGGGGAAGTGACTAGGCTGGGTGGAGGAGGGTGTCAAGCGGAAGAGGAAAAAGGGGGAGAAGAAAGGAGGTGGGAGGGGAGAGGCTGGTGTGGTCAAAGGCACCAAGGAACCTTTGCCTGGTGCTGGGGGGGAGGCCCTGACTGGAGAGAAAGGGCAGGTGGTCAGGATGGGAGATGGAGATGAGGAGGGAAGGTGAGTCTGAGGAAGAGGATGATGAGGAGGATTTATTTTCAAACTCCTCCTCAATGGGTCCAGAGCTTACAACCAGTCAGTCAGAGGGGTCAAAGTACACGGTGAGGGAACTGTCAAGGTTCCTGAATGAGACTAAGGGGAAAAAAGTTAAACTTGAGGCTTTTTTTTGCGATCCGGGAAAGTTTGTAAGATCAGTACAACATGCTTTGAAAAATGAGGAGCATGGTGTCCTCTCACCGAGGAAACGGTTTAGGTTGAGGAAGTGGGTCACAACTGTGTGTAAAGGTCTACCTTCAGACGCTGTTTAGATGAATAGTTTCTTTCTGGCACTGGGACGTTTTGAGCTTTGCTATTGGTCTCTTTCTTTGCTGGTTTTTCTCCCACTTCTTATGGAGACACTTTGGGTAGGCTCGCTTAATATTAATGGCGCCAGAGATGCGGGAAAGAGGAGTATGTTGGGTGAATATGTAAAACAAAAAAAAGTACAGGTGTTGTTTCAGCAGGAGACACATAGTGATGTGGTGAATGAAGTTGATTGGGGGCTCTGGTGGAAAGGGGCAAGTGCGCTGAGCCATGGGACAAATGTTAGTGCAGGGGTGGGAGTCCTTTTTGTACCGGGTCTGTCTGTAAAAATCTGCTCGTCAAAAGAGGTGTGTAGGGACTGCTTGTAGTAAAAGCAGAAATTAGCAACAAGGGTTTTGTCTTTATAAATATGTATGTGCCTAACACAGGGAGAGAGAGGGGGCTTCTATTTGGGTGTCTTAGACAGGAACTCTCACATGTAGCGCCTGAGGAGACGCTGGTGGTCGGCGGGGACTGGAGCTGTACAATGGATTTTCCGAAATACAGAAATGGGGAGGAGCCTCAGTCAGGCTCAGTGGGGGTGTTAAGGGACATCATTAATCAGTTTGACCTAGTGGATGTTTGGAGAACTAGACATCCCAACACAAGACAGTCTACATGGGTGAATGACTTTGGGGCTAGGGTGAGGGCAGCACGGCTTGATCGGTTTTACATGTCCAGGAATCAGAGCAATAGGCTGTTGGGCGCTACCATTCTCCCAGTGGGTTTTTCGGATCATCACATAACCATGGCTCGGCTGTCTAGTTCACCAGGGCCTCGGCAGTCATCCTATTGGAAGTTTAATATAAAGCTCTTACAAGATGTCACATTTTTGCTCAGCTTTCCAGACTTTTTGGGAAAGGTGGGGACAGCGAAGAGAGGAGTATGAGTCAATGGTGGGATGTGGGAAAAGTCCAAATTCAGCTTTTCTGTCAACAGTATACAGCTCTCTCATCCTCAGAGGCTAGGAGATTATTGGGGGAACTCGAGCGTAGTATTAGTGAGATGGAGGTAGAGCTGGTGGGGCAAGGCAATGTAGGCCTCCAGGCTAATTTAGTTGAACTACGTAGGGACCTGGGCAGTTTTTTCCAGGTTAAAGCAAAGGGAGCACGTGTAAGAGCTAGGTTCTCCATGCTCAAGGATATGGATGCTCCCAGCTCCTTCTTCTTTGGTTTGGAAAGACAGAGCGGTGAAGCCAAGGACATGTACTGTCTACGGCTTTCGCACTGGGCGGGTGACCTATGTGGTGGGGGAGATGCGGGAGCAGACTGTGGAGTTTTATACTGAGTTGTATAGGGCAGAACTGTGTGATCCTATGTGTGCTCAGGTTTTGTTTGCAGAACTCCCTAAGCTCTCTCTGGCACTGAGGGATGACATGGACATTCCCCTGTTGTCCCATGAACTGACAGAGGCCATAACCCAGATGTCACCCGGCTGTGCACCGGGGGTCGATGGACTCCCAGTGGAGTTTTATAAACAATTCTGGGGAATAATTGGACTGGACTTCTTTTGCGTGTTGCGTGAGTGTGTCGGGGTAGGAGAGCTGCCGATGAGCTTCCGTCGGGCGGCTCTGACTCTCCTGCCCAAAAAAGGGGACTTGTGTGAACTTAAGAACTGGAGGCCTGTGGCATTTCTCTGTGCGGACTACAAGGTCCTCGCTAACAGACTGAAGTTCCATCTGGACAATATAGTACACAAGGACCAGACATATTGCGTACTGGGACGCTGAATCACGGACAACTTGTTCTTAATCAGGGACATGTTGGACTTGTTGAGAGGTTCTAATGTGAACTTTGGACTGGTCTCTTTAGATCAAGAGAATGCTTTTGATAGAGTGGACCATGAGTATCTGTTTAATGTGATGTTTGGGTTTGGGGAAAGGTTTTTGGCCTGTATGAAGATGTTGTATGCTGGGGCGTCATGTATGGTCAAGGTGAGATGGGGGCTCAGTAGGCCAGTCTGGGTGAGGAAGGGCATTAGACAAGGATGCCCTCTATCGGGGCTGCTATATACACTAGCACTAGCCATTGAGCCTTTTTTGGGCCTGCTACGCAGGAAACTGCAGGGAGTGGGCTGGACAGGCATGGGTGTGTTGACAGGCATAACAGTGTCAGCGTATGCAGATTACGTTTCTGTGATGGTCAGGGATGGTCAGGATATGCAGGCACTAGAGACTAGTCTGAAGGTGTATGAGGAAGCTTCGTCAGCTAAAGTAAACTGGGGCAAGAGCAAAGCTCTGTTATGTGGGGCATGGGGGGATAGGGCCCCTCTGCTTCAAGGGGGTTTGCAGTGGGGTTGTGAAGGACTTAACATTTTGAGGGTGTACCTGGGCTCGGAGAGGTGGGTCAGGAAGAACTGGGAGGGGCTGTCACAGGCAGTGGTATCAAGACTGGTCAGGTGGAGGTGGCTCCTGTCCCAAGTGTCATATAGAGGGAGGGTGCTGATAATCAACAACCTGGTGGCATCTTCCCTGTGGCATAAACTGGCTGTCCTCAACCCCCCCCCACCGGTCTGCTCACAGACCTGCAACGTAAACTGGTGGATTCTTTCTGGTCGGGCCATCACTGGCTGAGGGCAGCAGTGTTGTATATGTCCGTAAATGAAGGAGGACAGGGCCTGGTGGAACTGGAGAGCAGGGTGGCTGCATTCTGACTAAAGGCGGCGCAGAGACTGCTGTACCATGCTGATAACGGATGGAGGGAACCAGCTTGCGCGTTGCTGAGGAGAGCTGGCGGATTAGGGTTGGACTGGCAGCTATTCCTCATGAGGCTGGAGGGGTTGAGTACAGCAGGTCTCTCTGATTTTTACTCTGCGGTGCTGAGGGCCTGGCAGCTGCTAAGGCCCACACGAGAAGGGGGTGTGGAGCCTGGGCTGTGGATGTGGGAGGAGCCTATCTTCCACAACCCAGCCATCCTTTTGAGATCGGTTCAGTCGGCCACCCTGCAGAGGTGACTGATGGCAGCGGGTTTACTAAGGCTGGGTGACCTGTGTCTGCTGGGAGAGTATGGGTGGAAAACTCCAGAAGTCCTAGCACAACAAACAGGACTAACATCTCTTAGGCTGCTGGAGAGATTCCTGAGGGAAGTCCAAGAGGCACTGTCTGAACCGGTAAGGGGGGTGTTTGAGCGGCCAAAGGGGGAGGGGCCACCAATGTTTCCACCACTGCAGGTGACGGCAGAGACTGGGGACTGGCAAGGGGGTCTGGAGGACTTTTTAGATTTTAACACTCCGAGCCTGGGGGAATTTGAGAAGTCGGACAGGGGTGTTCTTTCTGTGTCATGAGTGAAACTGTGATACATGTGTTTTCTGTGTTTGCCAGGTTAATGCCTTTAATGTCTCTGTTGGAATGTCTGTGTGAGAGGTTGGGGGTTGAGTTTACTGTCGGGATGTTTATAATGGGGTACAGGTATTCAAATATGGAAAAGGCCAAATGTGTGTTGTTGAATTTTCTGTTTGCTCAGGCAGTTGGCTATTTGGCTAACAAGGAGGAACAGGGTCAAAGGTGGGGGGATAACAGACCCTTTACTATTATTTAATGGGATGGTCTCTGCGCGCCTTAGGGTGGAATTTGAGTTCTATAAAATTATAAAAAGTGTGGAGATGTTTCAGGAGATATGGTGTGTTGGGGGGCTGTCTGTATAGCTGGGGAAGATGGTCTGGATATACGGTTGTAGAGGTGGTGAGGTTTGGGTTATTGTGATGTGTGGTGTTGTTTTTGTATCGTGGGGTATAGGGCAAGGTGTGTATGCAGTACCGGGGATATTGGTATTTGTTATTTTATTTTTGTTTTAAAAAATTAATGGGGGGTGGGGGGGTGAGGTTTTAATGAAATGAGAATGTATCATTAAAGAAAGACAAAAAGTCAAAAAAAGTCTAATTCTCACTCTCACTTTCTCTCTCTCTCTCTCTCTCTCTCTCTCTCTCTCTCTCTCTCTCTCTCTCTCTCTCTCTCTCTCTCTCTATCTCTCTGGCGCTTCACGTTGCTTCTGATTCATTCTCCAATGTGGCATCCATGAACAAAAATATCACTCAGGCAAAAAACCTGTGTAATGAGCATTGTGTGTTTTTCTACTGCATGTGTGTTAGTGTTTGTGTTTGTTTGTGCACTCACTCATTTCCCATGTTGGATCTTTACTGGGAGCACAGTTGAGAGCAGCGCATGTGTGAATGTGTTGATGTATGTTTTGATGTGTATGTTGATGTGTGCATTGGCATGTGTGTGTGTGTGTGTGTATGTGTGTTGACAGCCTTTGAGCCAGCTCCTGCCTTCACTAAAATGCTTAGGGAACAAAGCAACCTTCCCCTCTGCTCCTGAGCACTAACCCTGCTCTCTCTCTCTCTCTCTCTCTCTCTCTCTCTCTCTCTCTCTCTCTCTCTCTCTCTCTCTCTCTCTCTCTCTCTCTCTCTCTCTCTCTCTCTCTCTCTCTCTCTCGCTCTCTCCCCCTCTCTCTCTCTCTCTCTCTCTCTCTCTCTTTCTCTCTCTATTTATATCTATCTATCTCTATCTATCTCTCTCTCTCTCTCTGACAGCAGATTAAGGTAAACACAAAAGATATCCTGACATGCGCGTGAAAAAGGTTTTGATGGGTGGAAAATGGACCGCTTTGCAGTGTACAAATAACAGGAAAATGTCATCAGAACAGCCGAGTCCGACGGGAGACACAACACAAGCCAGTTTCACATGATATTACAGCAAACAAGACATGAGTCAATGAACTACCAAAGGCCTTCTGTCTACATATGCATTTTGCTCTCTCCATGGGAATCTCTGTTCTGTTTCTCTCTCTCCCTGTTTTTTTCTATTTCCTTCTTTTGACTTCTACCTCTCTCCCCTTTTACTATTAAAAAACTAATAGCAATAAAAATAGCAACCTAAATTTGAGCAAAAGAGTTTTTATGCCCAACCCTCAAACCTCTCTTCACATAAAGTATGTGTTGATGGTGTGTTTATTTTTTATTTTTTTCGAACAGCTCTGTTATCAATACATTCTTTGGTATCATTTAGCATCTGTTATCAATAAAATGTAACAAAATATGTCTGACTGTCCATCCCTCCGTCTGCCTCTCCGTCCATGAGTGCTAGGGTCAGGTCCTAGTGATGCTCTAAACCCTCAACTTAATCCCCTGATCCTGCTGTACACCTGTACAGTGGGGAAAAAAGTATTTAGTCAGCCACCAATTGTGCTAGTTCTCCCACTTAAAAAGATGAGAGAGGCCTGTAATTTTCATCATAGGTACACGTCAACTATGACAGACAAAAATGAGAAAAAAAATCCAGAAAATCACATTGTAGGATTTTTTATGAATTTATTTGCAAATTATGGTGGAAAATAAGTATTTGGTCAATAACAAAAGTTTCTCAATACTTTGTTATATACCCTTTGTTGGCAATGAACAGGTCAAAAGTTTTCTGTAAGTCTTCACAAGGTTTTCACACACTGTTGCTGGTATTTTGGCCCATTCCTCCATGCAGATCTCCTCTAGAGCAGTGATGTTTTGGGGCTGTCGCTGGGCAACACGGACTTTCAACTCCTTTCAAAGATTTTCTATGGGGTTGAGATCTGGAGACTGGCTAGGCCACTCCAGGACCTTGAAATGCTTCTTACGAAGCCACTCCTTCGTTGCCCGGACGGTGTGTTTGGGATCATTGTCATGCTGAAAGACCCAGCCACGTTTCATCTTCAATGCCCTTGCTGATGGAAGGAGGTTTTCACTCAAAATCTCACGTTACATGGCCCCATTCATTCTTTCCTTTACACGGATCAGTCGTCCTGGTCCCTTTGCAGAAATACAGCCCCAAAGCATGATGTTTCCACCCCCATACTTCACAGTAGGTATGGTGTTCTTTGGATGCAACTCAGCATTCTTTGTCCTCCAACACAACGAGTTGAGTTTTTACCAAAAAGTTATATTTTGGTTTCATCTGACCATATGACATTCTCCCATTCCTCTTCTGGATCATCCAAATGCACTCTAGCAAACTTCAGACGGGCCTGGACATGTACTGGCTTAAGCAGGGGGACACGTCTGGCACTGCAGGATTTGAGTCCCTGGCGGCGTAGTGTGTTACTGATGGTAGGCTTTGTTACTTTGGTCCCAGCTCTCTGCAGGTCATTCACTAGGTCCCCCCGTGTGGTTCTGGGATTTTTGCTCACTGTTCTTGTGATCATTTTGACCCCACGGGGTGAGATCTTGCGTGGAGCCCCAGATCGAGGGAGATTATCAGTGGTCTTGTATGTCTTCCATTTCCTAATAATTGCTCCCACAGTTGATTTCTTCAAACCAAGCTGCTTACCTATTGCAGATTCAGTCTTCCCAGCCTGGTGCAGGTCTACAATTTTGTTTCTGGTGTCCTTTGACAGCTCTTTGGTCTTGGCCATAGTGGAGTTTGGAGTGTGACTGTTTGAGGTTGTGGACAGGTGTCTTTTATACTGATAACAAGTTCAAACAGGTGCCATTAATACAGGTAACGAGTGGAGGACAGAGGAGCCTCTTAAAGAAGAAGTTACAGGTCTGTGAGAGCCAGAAATCTTGCTTGTTTGTAGGTGACCAAATACTTATTTTCCACCATAATTTGCAAATAAATTCATTAAAAATCCTACAATGTGATTTTCAGGAATTTTTTTCCTCCATTTCTCTGTCATAGTTTACGTGTACCTATGATGAAAATTACAGGCCTCTCTCATCTTTTTAAGTGGGAGAACTTGCACAATTGGTGGCTGACTAAATACATTTTTCCCCCACTGTAGATGAATGCAGGGGAAGGGGCAGGGCTGTAGGAGCTGCTGATCTGCATCTGAGACCCACTCCCCTAGGCCTGGGACTTGGAGAGGAGTCAGGGAGGGAGGGGTGGTTGTTCTGCAGCAACCTGTGGTTTGGTATAGTGTGTGTGAGTGTGCATGGAAGCCTGTGCATGTGTGGAAGGCAGCGGTATCTTTAGCAGGTAATGGGCTGAATTTTTTGGGGGGGCCTCCTCCATCAGATACACCTCAGATCCTCAGATCCTGTACAGAATAATTTGTCATCCATTTGCATGGTGGCAGGTCTGGGGCAAGACTGGAAACCTGTCAGGAGCAGGTGGTCTCTCTCTCGTTCTCTTTCTCTCTCTCTCTCTCTCTCTCTCTCTCTCTCTCTCTCTCTCTCTCTCTCTCTCTCTCTCTCTCTCTCTCTCTTGCTCTCTCTCTCTTTCACACAGACACACATACACAAACACACACCGATCTCCGTGCCAGAGACAGATGTGCCTGCTGCATCCCCCCCATCCTCTC